>NW_007227127.1:0-1403 GCF_000164805.1 Carlito syrichta
ATGCATATGCATATACGTCCCATTTACATAAGAAACCCTAGAGGATAAAATCAAAATTAATAAAATCCTGCAAAAATCTAGTAAGAGTAGCTGTCTTCAAGAAGAGAAACTAAGGAGAATAGGGGTACAGACAGAAAGATGGCTTTTCATTGTGTTCCCTATGTAACCTTTACAAGTTAAAAAAAAAAATTACTCCCCTGCCTGAAACAAAATGGATTGCGGAAAAAAACCCAATTGTTTATTCTAACCTATAAGGTTTTACCTTTCCAACTTTACCTTATGCCAGTCTCTCCCAGACTCACTATACCTCAGCCACTCTACCCTTTTCCTGTTTCTTCAACACAAAAGCCTTTCCCACCATACAGCCTTCACACGTGCTATTCTCTTTCTCCAGTCTTTTGCAGAGGCAAATTATTTTTATCTTTCATGCCTTAATGCAAATGTCACTTAATTTCTTTTTATAGCATTAAAGTGGATAATAATGGAGCACATAAATGCTGACTGAGTGGACTCAATATTTGTGAGGGGGTATTTTACTGTAAGAGATAACATATATCAAATATTTTCAGGTTAGCACCTGTTTTTGAAGAACTTTTTTTCTTCTCTTACATGTTAGTCTGTGTTAGTATGGGGAGCACTTTCCAGATCATTGATAAAGACTAGAGATGTTTCTTAAAGACCCCAAAACAAATTAGGTACCACCCATTGCCACTTCTCTGAGCAATACTCTTTTCATAGCAGAATTTGAAGTAATGAATTTATTTGTAATTATTGTTAAATATATGTTTCTTCCATTACAGTGAATTCTTTGAAGAAAGAGGTGACAGATGTATTCTTCACCAGTCTATTTTATATGAAACATAGCTGGTACTCAAGAAGCATTTAACAAATTTGGTAATTAGTCTAAATCTCACAATAATAAGCTTATTTTTTTAAAAGCCTTAAAAAAAAGCAGGTGCATTTCTAAATTTCAAAGTCACTTAAATACAGGGCGATATATGTGTTTTCAGTAAAAAATAATCATTGCATTTTCTTGGTTAATTTTTTGACAAAATTGACTGATTTAGAATATTTTGAATGAATAATAAAGCTCCATCAAATTACAGTGTCATTTGTTTAGAAGTTTTACTTAATTTAAAAATAATGCAAAATTTATTTTAAAAAATTTAATTCTTAAAAGTAAATCATTTCAATAATATAATATTTATACATTTTATATAATTACCTATATACAAAATATTTCATTTTTTAAAAAAAGGACTTTTAAAGATATAAAAATGTGTAAAAAGAAAAGTATCTAGGTCTTTTATCCTATTCAACAAATGGTATCAGATCATAATAGGTGTTAACTGTAGAAAGGGTTTCTTTATTTATAGCAGCCAAGATAGAAAATATAGCAATTC
>NW_007227128.1:0-3955 GCF_000164805.1 Carlito syrichta
TCCTACTTTCTACTAATTGCAGTTTGGCTTTAGTAAAATTACAGTTTGTATTTGGGTTTATTTAGAAGCTTTATTGCTGATGATCTGCCTTATATATCAGGATTAGGAATTAGAAACTTTTATAGAAATTAAGATAGATACATGGGATTTTAGAATAGCCATTTTGTTAAGAGATCATAATCAATTGTTCCTGGAAATGGCCCAGCGTGATCTCTGGAATGGGCCACATTCTTTAGGAACTGGTCTGAGCTATAATTAAGAGTTTTTTATAGTACAGGTAAAGTTAGCACAGAATAGAGAGGTATTAGGATTTAAGTCAGTCATTAGGTGTTGGGTATGCATAAGTTTTAGAAGTTATTGATTATTAGGATTTTATGATGTTAGAATTGTTATATTGCTTTTGAGGAACATAAACCAAGCATAAGGAACAGTGAGATAATTTTGGGATTGTCCTTCCTCATGCTTGGGAAAACACCTGGTGGGTGGGGGGGATGCACCTCACCTACCTGGCTTTGTGTTCACGTGAAAGTCTTGTGATTTGATTGGGATTGTCCTTCCTCAAGCTTAAGGAAACACCTGATGGGTGGGGGGGATGTGCCTCATCCACCTGGCCTTGTGTTCACGTGAAAGTCTTGTGATTTAACATGTGAAAATTTGGGATAAAAGACTCATGGTTGGTCCCAGTAAATAGCCTCTGCTCATTTCAATGAACAGTTGTCCACTTTCTTTCTTTCTCTTTCTTCCTCTTTATATCTATCCCTCCATCTTTCTTTCTTTTAATATCTATCCCTACAACAGGATCAGCTTCTGCATTAGACAGAGTCCAGTTTCTTTCTTTCTCCCCCTTTCTCTTTCTTTCTCTTTATTTCTCCAGAATAATCGCTAATGCTGCCCTACCTTCCAGGGACCCTCTAAATCTCTCTGAAGGGGCTGGCCCCCCATAAATGGCCCCCTGTAAGAGACTACTATGTACACTTGCATGGAAACAAACTTGAAAACCCAAAGGAAATGGAGGACTCTCTGACATCACACAACCTCCCAGGTTGAAACAAGAAAAAAATTGAGACCCTAAATAGACCAATAACAATCCAGGAAATTGACTATGTCATAAGAAAACTACCTACCAAAAAAAGAAGCCCTGAATCAGATGGCTTTCCAGCAGAATTCTATAAAACATACAAGGAGGAGCTGATACCAATCCTACTGAAAGTATTCCAGGCAATTGAGAAAGATAGAACCCTCTTCAAATCATTTTATGAAGCTAACATCACACTGATACCCAAACCAGGTAAAGATCCAACAAAGAAAGAGAACTACAGGCCAATATCCTTGATGAACACAGATACTAAAATTCTCAACAAGATCCTAGCAAACCGGATCCAACACCACCTCAAAAACCATCCACACTACCAGGTAAGCTTTAATATTGGGATGCAGGGCTGATTCAACATTCACAAGACCATCAACATTATTAAAAACATCCATAAATGTAAAAACAAAAACCATATGATTATATCATTAGATGTGGAAAAAGCTTTTGATAAAATCCAGCACCCTTATTAATAAAAGCCCTCAGACATCTAAGCATACATGGAATATACGTCAAAATAGTAAGAGCCATCTATGAGAAACTCGCAGCCAACATACTGCTAAACAGACAGATATTAGAAGTATTTCCCCTGAAAACCAGAAAAAGACAAGGACGCCCACTCTTACCCCTCCTTTTCAACATAGTTCAACAAAGCTAGAGCAATCAGACAAGAGACAGAAATTAGGAGTATCTAAATAGGAAAAGAGGAAATCAAGTTATCCCTCTTTCCAGACAACATGATTCTATACCTCAAAAACCCAAGAGAATCTGTCAGAAACTTCCTTGCATTCATAAAGGACTTTGGCAAAGTCTCAGGGTATGAAATAAATGTGCAAAAGACAGTCGCATTTCTATATACCAACAATAAACAAACAGAAACCCAAATAAAAAGCACAATCCTATTCACAATAGACACACAAAAAATGAAATACCTTGGCATATTCCTAACCAGAGATATGAAAGACATTTACACAAAAACTACAAAAACCTGCTCAAAGAAATCAAAGATGACACAAACAAATGGAAAAGTATTCCATGTTCATTGATTGGAAGAATAAGCATTGTGAAGATGTTCATTCTACTAAAGGCAATCTACAGATTTAAGACAATATCCATTAAACTACCAGCAGCATTCTTCTCAGACCTGGAAATGACAACACAGGAATTCATATGGAAACATAAAGGCCCACAAATAGCTAAAACAATCCTCAGCAAGGAAAAAAAAAAAAAAAAAGCAGGAGGTATCACACTCCCAGACTTCAAACTTTATTATAAAGCTACAATAATCAAAACAGCCTGGTATTGGTACAAGAACAGGCATATAGACCAATGGAACAGGATAGAGATTCTGGAAGCAAAACCTCAATTTCTCAACCAACCCATCTTCGACAAAACCTCCACCACCAACCACTAGAAAGAGGAGAACCTATTCACTAAATGGTTCTGGGAAAACTGACTGACTACATGCAGAAGATTAAAACAAGACCCCTACCTATTACCATACACAAAAATCAACTCCAAAAGATTAAATACCTAAACATAAAACCTCAAACTATAAGAACCTTAGAAAATGCTGGAGACACCCTTATGGAAATTGGAACTGACATTTAATTCCTGATCAAACCCCAAGTGCCCATGCCATAAGAGATAAGAAATCATCTTTGCAAAGTCAAAGAAGCCCTCAAGAGAGTAGGAAGACTGCCCACTTGCCAACTGTATATCTGACAAAGGCCTAACATCTAGGATCTACAAGGAACTCAAACATGCCAAAAAGAAAAAAAACAAACAGCCCCATTACAAAGTGGGCAAAATATATTAGTAGACACTTCTCAAAAGAAGACATATGAGCAGCCAACAGATACATGAAAAAATGCTCAGCCTCACGAATCACCAAAGAAATGAAAATTAAAACCACACTGAGATACCACCTAACTCCGGTCAGGATGACCATCATCAATAATTCAAAAAAACAACAGATACTGGAGAGGATGTGGGGAAAAGGGAACAATTCTACACTGCTGGTGGGAGTTTAGTGCAACCTCTGTGGAAAACAGTTTGGTGATTCCTGAGAGATATAAAAATCGACCTTCCATATGACCCTGCAGTCCCCCTACTGGGAATATACCTGGAGTGACTCAATTCACTCTATGTAAAAGATACTTACACACGCATGTTTACTGCAGCATTGTTCACAATAGCGAAAACATGGAATCAAAGTGCTGCCCATCAAAAGAGGACTGGATTTTTAAAATGTGGTACATATACACAATGGCATATTACACAGCCATAAAGAAAGATAAAATTATGAACTTTACAGCAACTTGGATAGACTTAAAGTCTATAATACTGAGTGATCTATCACAGAAACAAAGAAGTGAGTATCAAATATTTTCACTCATAAGTAAACCTTGAACAATTATCATAATACTGTAAGAAAAGGATTGGCAGTAGTAGGAAACTGCTGGGGAGGGATGGGTGGGATTGACAGTAGTGGGAATCTGCTGGGGGAGAGGGGACACACCTCATCAACAAGGGTACCTGCATAATGAACATTTGTATACCAAACCCTGAATTGTACCCCACATCTTCAAAATAAAAATTAAAATAAATAGATAAATAAAATAAAATATTTAAAAAGAAAAGGAAATCTAGGAGAACAACAACTGATGCAGGCAGAGAAGGAACTCAATTGGAGACAGTGTGCAGAGATGTGGGAGAGAACTGGGAAGAATATAATGAAACCATAAGAGAGAGTGGAGCAGAGGAGGTCCAGCAAATCAAATGCCAGACACGGTCAGCACAGCAGCTCTGATAGGAGCCAGGACCTATACATGTTAAACCTTCCAAGCTTTGGTAAAGGGACAG
>NW_007227129.1:0-553 GCF_000164805.1 Carlito syrichta
CTGATATAGTTGGATTAATATCTACCATACTTGCTATCATTTTCTATTCTTGCTTTGGCTGTTTTTTTCTATCTTTGATTTCCATTCTTTTTTCTTCCTTTTGTGGAAGAAAATTAAATTGAGCATTTTCTGTGATTGCATTGCTCTCCTTTCTTAGTATATCAGTTATATTTCCCTCTTTTATACTTTTTTTGGTGGTTGCCCTAGAGTTTGCAAAAGACACTTACAACTAACTCAAGTCCACTTTCAAATACCACTTCACATATAATGCAAGTATCTTATAATAACAAAATATTCCTAATTCCTCCCTCCTACCTCTTGTATCATTGCTATCATTCATTTCACTTATTTGTAAGCTATAATCATCAAATACAGTGTTGCCATTATTTTGAACAAACTGCTGTCTGTTAGATTGAGAATAAGAAATATAAAAATGGTTATTTTATCTTCACTTATTACTTTTCTTTTGTCTCCTTCTCTCTTATCTACTTTTTTATGTAGATCTGGTTTTCTGAACTATGTTATTTTTCTTCTCTCTAAAAAGCTTCCTTTA
>NW_007227130.1:0-979 GCF_000164805.1 Carlito syrichta
TTTCAAATACCACTTCACATATAATGCAAGTATCTTATAATAACAAAATATTCCTAATTCCTCCCTCCTACCTCTTGTATCATTGCTATCATTCATTTCACTTATTTGTAAGCTATAATCATCAAATACAGTGTTGCCATTATTTTGAACAAACTGCTGTCTGTTAGATTGAGAATAAGAAATATAAAAATGGTTATTTTATCTTCACTTATTACTTTTCTTTTGTCTCCTTCTCTCTTATCTACTTTTTTATGTAGATCTGGTTTTCTGAACTATGTTATTTTTCTTCTCTCTAAAAAGCTTCCTTTAACAGTTTTTGCAAAGGCAGGTCTACCAGTGACAAAGTCCCTCCATTTTTGCCTATCTGAGATAATTGTACAGGATACAAAATTCTAGGTTGGTCAGTTTCTTTCTCCCGATATTTTAAATACTTTACTTCACTCTCTGTTTGCTTGTGTTCTGAAAAGATAGATGTAATTTGAGTCTTCATGGTCAAAGTGAGATGTAGAAAAATTAAATAACTTATTCAAACTATTTTATCTGATACAGGATATAGCATCGTCTAAAATAGTTTATGATAAATTCTCTTAACTCTGTACATTTCCCCTAAACATTTTCTTAGTCATATCTATGTTCTGAGATTTCAGAATCAAATTCTATGGAACAGATTATTTCCATCAAACATGATTTAAGGATGGAGCTCATCAGAAATAGCTGTACTTGTGATCTGGATGGACACACAAGTGTATGCATACACACAGTTTACTAAATTGGGCTTGGTAGTAAAGGTGGCAATAGCAGGGAAAAGGCAAAACAAAAAAAATTGTGTCTTTACTTCTCTAGAGGTAAGGTGTTCCTCCAGCTTTCAGGATTAATTATAAAATCTCTGATATCCTGCACTTTCTATAGAATATGCCTAAATGTAGTTTTTTAGCATTTATTCTACTTGGTGTTCTTCGAGCTTTCTGATCTGTGGTTT
>NW_007227131.1:0-536 GCF_000164805.1 Carlito syrichta
GGCTGTTAACTTGTGATCTTTCCATTTTCTTCATGTGTGCTTGTAGAGATATGAATCCCCTTCTTAGTACTGATTTCATGGCATCCTAGAGCTTTTGGTAAGATGTATCTTCATTTTCATTTGTTTCCAGGTAACTTTAAATGTCTGTTTTGATTTCCATGTTGACCCAGGAGTTCTTTAGCATCATGTTGTTTAGTGTCCATGTCTTTGTGGGTTTGGGGGGATCTTTGTTGGTGCTGATATTTATTTTTAGTCTTCTGTGGTCTGAGAAGGTACATGGCAGAGCTTCAATCTTACGAAATTTGTTTACACTTAACTTATGGTCAAGGATGTGGTCAATCTTAGAGTACTTTCCATGTAGTGTTGAGTAGAATGTATATTCTGTGGTCATTTGGTGGAGTGTTCTGTAGCTATCAATTAAGTCCATTTCGTCAAGAGTCACATTGAGGTTCTGGATTTCCTTGCTGATATTTTGGCTTGATGATCTGTCTAGGGTTGTGAGTGGGGTATTAAAGTCCCCAGTTATGATAGTGTTA
>NW_007227132.1:0-655 GCF_000164805.1 Carlito syrichta
CATGTTGACCCAGGAGTTCTTTAGCATCATGTTGTTTAGTGTCCATGTCTTTGTGGGTTTGGGGGGATCTTTGTTGGTGCTGATATTTATTTTTAGTCTTCTGTGGTCTGAGAAGGTACATGGCAGAGCTTCAATCTTACGAAATTTGTTTACACTTAACTTATGGTCAAGGATGTGGTCAATCTTAGAGTACTTTCCATGTAGTGTTGAGTAGAATGTATATTCTGTGGTCATTTGGTGGAGTGTTCTGTAGCTATCAATTAAGTCCATTTCGTCAAGAGTCACATTGAGGTTCTGGATTTCCTTGCTGATATTTTGGCTTGATGATCTGTCTAGGGTTGTGAGTGGGGTATTAAAGTCCCCAGTTATGATAGTGTTAGAGTCAATATCTTTGTTAAGTTTGCCTAGAAGCTGCTTTATGAAAGTTGGTGTTCCTATGTTAGTTGCATATATGTTTAGGATGGATATTTCTTGTTGATGGATTGATCCTTTTATCATTATATAGTGACCTTCTGTATCTTTTTTAATTTTTGATAGCTTAAAGAGTATTTTGTCTGATATTAAGGTTGCAACTCCAGCTTTCTTTTGTGTTCTGTTTGCCTGAAATTTTGCTTCCCATCCTCTTACTTTGAGTCCTTTCTGGTGAGATGAGTCT
>NW_007227133.1:0-780 GCF_000164805.1 Carlito syrichta
AGCTACTTTCAATAATTGGTTTAAAATATGCCAAAGAAATCGAAGACTTAGGATTTTCCAGAACTCTTGCTGTTTCTCTTTTAGCTAGAAGAAACATAATCTCCTTGTGTCTTTTTTTAAAGCTGTACTATATAAGATAACAATAATATAGACAATTTTTCTGACAGACATTTGCTGGACTAGGCACAATGGAGCAAAATTATTAGGTGAGATGTTGTGAATACTGAGCAATTTTAAAAATCATCATCTGTAGGAAATGTTCCTCCAAGAAACTCAGTCCAACATTCTTCATAATTTTTTTTCTGCCTTCAATTAGAACTCGATAAAATCCAGGCAGGTGGTTCTTTTGGATAGTATTATAACTCGGGGGCGTCTATAAGCCTCACTGTAAGACTGCACTATTGATGAAAATATTGTTACATGGAGAAACTTGTGTGGATGGTATTTAGTGAATGTGGGTTGAAAGAAAAACTTTGGTAAAGTACTTGGGGTTGGTGAGTGGGACCTCCTTCCCATAGAGCATGCTAAGAATAATAAACCATCTTTAATGGTGACGGCAGAGTAGGCAAGTTGGAGGCTAAAGCTGAGTTGTTGAGAACAATACAGGACTTGCTAATCCCTGTGGTTAAGATATGTCCACAAATGCTTTGAAATCCCCCCTTAAAAAGGTGATGCCTACTGCCCTATCTCTTTCTCCTGCTTGACTTCGTGGACTAGACTTTGTGACTTGCTTCTTATATCAGGCTTATCCTAAGGAGATTTCCTGTGGTCGTACGATGG
>NW_007227134.1:0-742 GCF_000164805.1 Carlito syrichta
CTTGCTGTTTCTCTTTTAGCTAGAAGAAACATAATCTCCTTGTGTCTTTTTTTAAAGCTGTACTATATAAGATAACAATAATATAGACAATTTTTCTGACAGACATTTGCTGGACTAGGCACAATGGAGCAAAATTATTAGGTGAGATGTTGTGAATACTGAGCAATTTTAAAAATCATCATCTGTAGGAAATGTTCCTCCAAGAAACTCAGTCCAACATTCTTCATAATTTTTTTTCTGCCTTCAATTAGAACTCGATAAAATCCAGGCAGGTGGTTCTTTTGGATAGTATTATAACTCGGGGGCGTCTATAAGCCTCACTGTAAGACTGCACTATTGATGAAAATATTGTTACATGGAGAAACTTGTGTGGATGGTATTTAGTGAATGTGGGTTGAAAGAAAAACTTTGGTAAAGTACTTGGGGTTGGTGAGTGGGACCTCCTTCCCATAGAGCATGCTAAGAATAATAAACCATCTTTAATGGTGACGGCAGAGTAGGCAAGTTGGAGGCTAAAGCTGAGTTGTTGAGAACAATACAGGACTTGCTAATCCCTGTGGTTAAGATATGTCCACAAATGCTTTGAAATCCCCCCTTAAAAAGGTGATGCCTACTGCCCTATCTCTTTCTCCTGCTTGACTTCGTGGACTAGACTTTGTGACTTGCTTCTTATATCAGCTTATCCTAAAGAGATTTCCTGTGTCGTACGATGGTAGTACACCGGAGCTCTACGTACTTCTTT
>NW_007227135.1:0-716 GCF_000164805.1 Carlito syrichta
TTAAAGCTGTACTATATAAGATAACAATAATATAGACAATTTTTTCTGACAGACATTTGCTGGACTAGGCACAATGGAGCAAAATTATTAGGTGAGATGTTGTGAATACTGAGCAATTTTAAAAATCATCATCTGTAGGAAATGTTCCTCCAAGAAACTCAGTCCAACATTCTTCATAATTTTTTTTCTGCCTTCAATTAGAACTCGATAAAATCCAGGCAGGTGGTTCTTTTGGATAGTATTATAACTCGGGGGCGTCTATAAGCCTCACTGTAAGACTGCACTATTGATGAAAATATTGTTACATGGAGAAACTTGTGTGGATGGTATTTAGTGAATGTGGGTTGAAAGAAAAACTTTGGTAAAGTACTTGGGGTTGGTGAGTGGGACCTCCTTCCCATAGAGCATGCTAAGAATAATAAACCATCTTTAATGGTGACGGCAGAGTAGGCAAGTTGGAGGCTAAAGCTGAGTTGTTGAGAACAATACAGGACTTGCTAATCCCTGTGGTTAAGATATGTCCACAAATGCTTTGAAATCCCCCCTTAAAAAGGTGATGCCTACTGCCCTATCTCTTTCTCCTGCTTGACTTCGTGGACTAGACTTTGTGACTTGCTTCTTATATCAGGCTTATCCTAAGGAGATTTCCTGTGGTCGTACGATGGTAGTAACAACCGGAGCTCTACGTACTTCTTTGTTCATGCCAGCAGGGGGGA
>NW_007227136.1:0-2047 GCF_000164805.1 Carlito syrichta
GAAAATTTTCCCCAAGGTCTCCAGTAATCTTTTTGGCATGTTGCATTGGCCTAGACACCGCTCCAATTGTTACTACCATCCGATGACTACAGGAAATCACCTTAGGATAAGTCTGATGCTATCTTGTGTGCGTGATGACACTGCTGTGTTCTTGATAACATTATATTTGGGCCAATACCTCTAGACTTTGACTTGGGTAAACCAATATACATTTCCTTCCTGCTTGAGTCATCACTTTGAGATGGGTTTTCTGTTACTTGCAACTGGAAAGCATTCTAAGTGATGCAATTTCCTACCACCTTAGCTTCCAACCAAGTGCACTAATTGACTTTCTTAGCTCTAACCACCAGCACTTTTCTATCTAATCATTTATAGTGAACACTGTTGGTTGTGCCTGTTCCTAAGCCAGCCTGTTTATAAGGGAATGCCGTGTGCTCTTTGGTTCAAGCATACATTTCTATGCTTCTAATTATGGCAAAGAGGATTAGGTTTTTCTTGATTGAATGAGCCTTATCAGAGGCTATCTCAATGGCCAGAGTCAATTCCTTAAACCACAGGGCTACTGCACAATGTGAGAGGATGGGATAGATGTTGAGGAGATGACCTCAGTGTCTACCAATATTAAGGAACAAAGGAGAAATGGCAGAGTGAAACAGGCAATTTGGAGCTGGGTTTTGGTTGGAGCATGCCTTTCTTTCTTGATCTGGCCAACTTGACTACATGAAAAACAGAGTCTTCAACAACCAATATCTAACCTTTTTAACCTCATATTTTATCTGTATGCATGATTCAGCAGTTGTCTTCAATTATAATTTTGTTCACTTAAGTTCTTTTATAGCAGTCATTTCTCAAAAATGAAATTGCCTGCCAACATCCTAAAAATGGCAACATGACATATATACACTATGCAAGTACTAAGTATTTTACAAAATTGAGAATTTTAAGAATTTCATAGTTTAAACTGTCAATAATATTTATAGAGAGTTCAGTGTAGACACTGGTTTATACTGGTCCTGGAAAACTAAACATTTCACATTAAGTAATTTTCATTTATATAGTCATTTTCAGTCAGATTTGTGACTATCAGGGACACATATACAAGTGTTAAGATCAGAGATGTTTAGCTCATGTAGGGGTCCTGAAATTTCATTTTAATCATGTTTGAAGATATAGAATTTTTTTGTTAATCAAGAAGCTCAGCCTATAGGCCCAGCTACTCAGGAGACTGAGGCTGGAGGATCACTTGAGCCCAGGAGTTTGTGGGTACAGTATGCCATGATCACAACTGTGAATAGATACTGCACTTCAGCTTGGGCAATATAGTAAGACTCCATCTCTTAAAAAAAAAATTAGTAAGCTCAAACTAAAACACATTTTATTCTAAAAATTTTTTCTTTTCATTATCCTATTGCCTTTGAAATTTTCTGTTATGACATTGCAGTACATAAAAATCAAATGAAATAAGTACTATAAAGTAGCTGCTATAGTACCTTCATTTGATTTTGACATTGCATTACACAAATCACAGCCTCTGATAAGTCGTATTCAATCAAGAAAAACCTAATCCTCTTTCCTATAATTAAAAGGAGGAGAGAATACTTCTTGAGTGGCACATGGGCTTTACCATGGTTCTACCTTTGTTTTCAGTGTTATTTGAACCCACAATGTCATTCATGAGGGCTTTGGAGTGATTTTTCTAAAATAAATCTGAACATGTTGCTCCTCCAACCTGTAACAGCTACTCACAACCCTCAGGTTTGATCCCAAACTCCTTAGTCCAGCTACAGATGCATCATGGGAAGCTCCTACTTAATTTCCAGTTTTCTCTCTGACTTACCTCCCTGTTTGCAGTCCATGTTATAGCCACACTGATGGATTACTTGCAGTTTCCTAAATCCATCAAGCTGTTTCATGCTAGGCCAAGAACACCTTTATCCCCATTCTCTTCTAATCAGCTGTTTCCTTTAGGGTTATCTCTTCCAGGGTTATCTCTTCCAGTTTAAATGACCCTCCTATGTGTATCCATATCGCCTGGGGCTGACATGTG
>NW_007227137.1:0-1637 GCF_000164805.1 Carlito syrichta
GGGGGACTGTAGGAAGAGACAGAAAACTACTGTATTGCTCTACTGATTTCAAAGGAGTTGCTTTGAGACTGCTAGTTGCTGAGAAATCGAACACTTGGAGAAAAGGCACATCAACAGTGTTGTTGTTTTAAGTTTTAAAGTTACCCCAGAGTGAGTGAAAGAGAAATTTTATTTCAAGTGCTTTTGCAATCCAGTGGGTTTATTATATCCAAAAGGCTATAGGATCGGGCTGTTGACTTCTGCTTTTCTTCCCTGCTATAAAAATGATGTCCATACACTTCTATTTCATCACCACTAAACTTCTTCAGGGTAATAAGAGAGAGAAGAGAAGCACCTGGTCTCTCTCTCAAGTGTATTTCAGTTAAATTTCCTACCCATGTTGTTAGATCAGCTTTGAGGCCTCTGTGGCTTAGAGTGGCTCTTTCTTGTTTAACTCTTGAAGGTCCCAAAACAAGAATAAGCTCACCTGACAAAATTACATCTCAGAAATTACAAATAGTTTCTTACTTCTTGCTTCCTCTTTCTTCACTTTATATCAACCCTACCTCCACATGTGTCCATACAGACCCCAGGAGAAAGGTAGATAAGCAGAAGAATGATACTGCTCTTTGGAGGCTGTTGGCGTCTGGCCTCCACATTTTAAAGGTATCTTCAAGCTGAGCATGGTGGCTCATGCCTGTAATCCCAGCACTTTGGGAGGCCAAAGCAAGAGGATTGCTTGAGACCAGCCTGTGTAACATAGTGAGACCTCGTCTCTACAAAAATATCACAAAATGAGCCAGGTATAGTGGTGTCTGCCTATAGTCCCAGCTACTTGGGAGGCTGAGGTGGAAGGATCGCCTGAGCACAGGAGGTCGAGGCTGCAAGAGACATGATCTGTGCCACTGCCCTCTAGCCTGGGTGACAGAGTGAGGCCCTGACTCAAACATTAAAAAATGAAATAACAAAATAAAGATATCTTCAGGTAACCTTCACTACCCATTATTTTAGGGCAAGAATCACCCCAATTTGATTTTCTCTTCTGTGTACATTTTCTCTTGTTTGTGCTGCTATTCAGGGTCAAATTTGTCTGTGTTCCATAAATAGAAACGTATCCATTTATGAGGAGTACATCCACATCAAATGAACTTATAGTTTTTGTTACATCACTGTTTAATCTGAAGAATATTTCCTTTATTCATTAATTTAGCATTTATGTTAACATAATGAGAAGTTTCATGATTGACCACAAATATTAGACATTCAGCCTGTAGTTGTTAATCACCTGATTTAAGATGTAATGATCTAATCACAGTACTTCAAGTTTTGGTCATTACCAGGGGCACGATGTCCTGTGCTTTTGGATGAGGATGATTCCCCAGAGTGGTCTGAGGATACATCAAGAAAGATCTCAAGGAGGAAAAGGCAAATACTATACACGAGTGTTATGTAAACCCAAACACCATAACTCTAATTTTATTTGAGCATCCTGTGATCATAAATAGCTCCCTGTTTTCTTGAAAGTATAATTCACAGTGGACATTTTAATATGTAAAACTCTCCCTGCTGGAAAGTTACAAGCATTAATCAAAGTGCAATCTTTTTTTTTTTTGAGTCGGAGTCTCACTCTGTCACCCAGACTGGAGTGCAGTGGCCAC
>NW_007227138.1:0-750 GCF_000164805.1 Carlito syrichta
GAATGCTCTACACTGCTGGTAGAAATGCAAACTAATGCAATCTCTTTGGAAGACAGTATGGCAATATCTGAAAGAACTAGAAATTGACCTTCCATATGACCCAGCAATTCCCCTATTGGGAATATACCTGAAGGAACTCAAGTCACTCTATGAAAAAGATAACTGCACACCTATGTTTGTTGCAGCTCTATTCACAATAGCAAAAACATGAACCAACCTTGCAGCCCATCAAAGCTAGACTGGATTAAAAAATTGTGGTACAAACACACAATTGAATATTATATAGCCATAAAGCAGGACAAACATATGGACTTCACAGCAACTTGGATGGATTTAGAGTCGATCATACTCAGTGATCTATCACAGAAACAGAGTATCATATGCTCTCACTCATAAGTGAAACTTGAACAATTATAATACTATAAGAAAGGGATTGGCAATAGTGGGAATCTTCCCCTTCTCTTTCTTAAGTACTTTAATCAATCAGTCAAGTGAAATTTTTTTAAAGCATGGGAGAAAATACAGCACATTCACCTATCTCTATCTCATCCATTCTTTAAAGCAGTGTCTCAGTATGAACATTATTATCTCATACACATTCCTACTTTATCTTAAAAAGTAATTTACATAAAGTTTATGCAATATTCCTCAGAACAGCAAAACCAGCAAGTAATAATAGTGTAATTTAGAAATCCTTAGTCTAAAAAGTACTTTAGTATTGAAGATTATTGATCAAATTATGTTATTAAA
>NW_007227139.1:0-2047 GCF_000164805.1 Carlito syrichta
AATTGATTACTCTCTACTTTATGCTGCTCCTGGACATTGTACATATGATGATACTTACTGCCTTATATTATAATTACTTGCTTGAATAAGTTTTTCCATCTATAAGAGAAGTTCTTTAAAGCTACTTATTCTCCATTATAAAACCAGCACCTTTATACAAGTCCTGGCATAATGTAAGTTCTCAATACATACTTATTGAATGAATGCATAGATGAATATTTATTTTACAATGTTTGTATAAAATGCCTTAACTACCAAAGAAAAATTTTAGTACTTAACAGAAAAATCATGTAATAATAATAAAATTAATAGGGAAGGAATTCAAAGGAAATAAGGTCAAGGGAATAATACAAAATTGTAAGAATAAGACTGGTATACGAAATGTCAAAACATGCAATGTACTCACATGAGGTAGGTTACAAATATGGTTCTGTACTTTCTAACAGAAAGTGGGAAAGCAAAATAAGATCAATTGCACAATTCTCCGTGTCCATAACTTAAATATAAACTGATTACTAGGTGATACACACATATTTCAAAGACTGAGACAAGAACAAATGAATATGCAAGTGTATCATGTAATGAGCAATTCCTTCAATAAACCTCTACAGATAATTTAAAAATGAATTTCTAAAGGATATGCTTGCACCATGCTCTCATGTGGCTAATGCTATAATGCCCAAATAAAGTTCAGTAATGATTATTCCAATGGGAACAGGCTAAGCAAAGCAATATAGATCAAGGGCCCTGACAGAATGGATTAATCTAAGGGCACATTCAAAGGACCCAGAATATATGAACTGCTCATGTTCTTTTTAAATTTATTTTAAAGATGGGGGGTACAAGTCAGAATGGGGTACATAAGTGGTCTAGGTACATTTTTTGACAGTATTAAGATTCATGCCCATAATATCTGTAGTCATAAATATCTTGCATAAACATTCTTTTTATTCACCAAGATTTTGATCAGTATTTCATGACAATTAATTCAAGTTTTAAAAGTACTACAAATGCAGATAACCATTGTTAACTGTTATGGGTGAACACATGTTTTTATAGCAAGTCTACCTGTTAGGTAAAAATTGCTTATAAATATTTTCAGCCACCTGCTTAAGTTTATTTAGCAAATAAAATAAAAGTTAAAATGCTAAACATTGAAATACATTTTTAAATGAATGGATAAAGCAAGTTTGTAAAAGCCAGAAAATGTAGTTTTCCTTATGGTACCTTCTAGATTTTCCAAATTAGATTTCAATGAATAATGAGACTTTGAGTCCCAAGTCAGCTATTTGAATAAAAGAAATTATGGAATAAATAATTTTTAAAATACATGTAATAAAACTTCACACTCCATATATATTTCTTTTTGCCGACTTAAGTGGGAAAACACATCAGCGGGAAGTTCACAGAACACTCACTACTTGTTCTTTTGAAAGAACTATACTTTATTTTGTCTAAAAAATTTACAAATTCAGTCACAACCCCAGCATGTAGAAAGTAGAACTACAGAGACCCTGTTTTTAGACCTACCTATTAACAAATGGGTGGGCTTCTAGTGAGTATGGTATGTGTACATTCGTGTGTTCTATTTACATTATATCCTATACTCATCAAAGTTAAAAATAGGCACATTTTTCAGTACCCTCCAGCTTCTCTCAGTCTTACTTTATCATTCTTGAACTTATCATAGTAGTGGTCTATGATCTCATTATCTTGATAAGTTTAGAGGAGAAAACTCAGATTCTCTTTTTTCCAGTAGCCAGGCTTTGGATCTTTTTACTTTAAGGGTAAGCTTTAAATTCCTTGTAATAAAATTGGTCATGATTACTATAATTAACATGGTTATAATTTGTCAAAGCATAATTCGATTTGGATGGTTCTCTTCTCGTTCAGTCACCAAGATGGTCCTAGTGCCCTCTGTGAAGATTACATGCATTTATATATTTTTTCACTTATTTATTATATATGTGTGTATATAAACACACACACACACACACACACACACACACACACGCGCGCGCACACACACACATTTCTTTTTTTTTTT
>NW_007227140.1:0-785 GCF_000164805.1 Carlito syrichta
GACTGGTATACGAAATGTCAAAACATGCAATGTACTCACATGAGGTAGGTTACAAATATGGTTCTGTACTTTCTAACAGAAAGTGGGAAAGCAAAATAAGATCAATTGCACAATTCTCCGTGTCCATAACTTAAATATAAACTGATTACTAGGTGATACACACATATTTCAAAGACTGAGACAAGAACAAATGAATATGCAAGTGTATCATGTAATGAGCAATTCCTTCAATAAACCTCTACAGATAATTTAAAAATGAATTTCTAAAGGATATGCTTGCACCATGCTCTCATGTGGCTAATGCTATAATGCCCAAATAAAGTTCAGTAATGATTATTCCAATGGGAACAGGCTAAGCAAAGCAATATAGATCAAGGGCCCTGACAGAATGGATTAATCTAAGGGCACATTCAAAGGACCCAGAATATATGAACTGCTCATGTTCTTTTTAAATTTATTTTAAAGATGGGGGGTACAAGTCAGAATGGGGTACATAAGTGGTCTAGGTACATTTTTTGACAGTATTAAGATTCATGCCCATAATATCTGTAGTCATAAATATCTTGCATAAACATTCTTTTTATTCACCAAGATTTTGATCAGTATTTCATGACAATTAATTCAAGTTTTAAAAGTACTACAAATGCAGATAACCATTGTTAACTGTTATGGGTGAACACATGTTTTTATAGCAAGTCTACCTGTTAGGTAAAAATTGCTTATAATATTTTCAGCCACCTGCTTAAGTTTATTTAGCAAATAAAATAAAAGTTAAAATGCTAAAC
>NW_007227141.1:0-755 GCF_000164805.1 Carlito syrichta
AAATATCTTGCATAAACATTCTTTTTATTCACCAAGATTTTGATCAGTATTTCATGACAATTAATTCAAGTTTTAAAAGTACTACAAATGCAGATAACCATTGTTAACTGTTATGGGTGAACACATGTTTTTATAGCAAGTCTACCTGTTAGGTAAAAATTGCTTATAAATATTTTCAGCCACCTGCTTAAGTTTATTTAGCAAATAAAATAAAAGTTAAAATGCTAAACATTGAAATACATTTTTAAATGAATGGATAAAGCAAGTTTGTAAAAGCCAGAAAATGTAGTTTTCCTTATGGTACCTTCTAGATTTTCCAAATTAGATTTCAATGAATAATGAGACTTTGAGTCCCAAGTCAGCTATTTGAATAAAAGAAATTATGGAATAAATAATTTTTAAAATACATGTAATAAAACTTCACACTCCATATATATTTCTTTTTGCCGACTTAAGTGGGAAAACACATCAGCGGGAAGTTCACAGAACACTCACTACTTGTTCTTTTGAAAGAACTATACTTTATTTTGTCTAAAAAATTTACAAATTCAGTCACAATCCCAGCATGTAGAAAGTAGAACTACAGAGACCCTGTTTTTAGACCTACCTATTAACAAATGGGTGGGCTTCTAGTGAGTATGGTATGTGTACATTCGTGTGTTCTATTTACATTATATCCTATACTCATCAAAGTTAAAAATAGGCACATTTTTCAGTACCCTCCAGCTTCTCTCAGTCTTACTTTATCATTCTTG
>NW_007227142.1:0-749 GCF_000164805.1 Carlito syrichta
TTGTTAACTGTTATGGGTGAACACATGTTTTTATAGCAAGTCTACCTGTTAGGTAAAAATTGCTTATAAATATTTTCAGCCACCTGCTTAAGTTTATTTAGCAAATAAAATAAAAGTTAAAATGCTAAACATTGAAATACATTTTTAAATGAATGGATAAAGCAAGTTTGTAAAAGCCAGAAAATGTAGTTTTCCTTATGGTACCTTCTAGATTTTCCAAATTAGATTTCAATGAATAATGAGACTTTGAGTCCCAAGTCAGCTATTTGAATAAAAGAAATTATGGAATAAATAATTTTTAAAATACATGTAATAAAACTTCACACTCCATATATATTTCTTTTTGCCGACTTAAGTGGGAAAACACATCAGCGGGAAGTTCACAGAACACTCACTACTTGTTCTTTTGAAAGAACTATACTTTATTTTGTCTAAAAAATTTACAAATTCAGTCACAACCCCAGCATGTAGAAAGTAGAACTACAGAGACCCTGTTTTTAGACCTACCTATTAACAAATGGGTGGGCTTCTAGTGAGTATGGTATGTGTACATTCGTGTGTTCTATTTACATTATATCCTATACTCATCAAAGTTAAAAATAGGCACATTTTTCAGTACCCTCCAGCTTCTCTCAGTCTTACTTTATCATTCTTGAACTTATCATAGTAGTGGTCTATGATCTCATTATCTTGATAAGTTTAGAGGAGAAAACTCAGATTCTCTTTTTTCCAGTAGCCAGGCTTTGGAT
>NW_007227143.1:0-662 GCF_000164805.1 Carlito syrichta
GGTCAACGGCCCTTCCTGATCCCTAACGCTCAGTGGGCCTCC
This sequence comes from Carlito syrichta, assembly GCF_000164805.1. Classification (NCBI taxonomy): domain Eukaryota; kingdom Metazoa; phylum Chordata; class Mammalia; order Primates; family Tarsiidae; genus Carlito; species Carlito syrichta. The sequence goes on from NW_007227143.1 coordinate 43, forward strand.
GTGGCCGGTTCCCAACAGTTTTTCTTAGCTTTGGAAAGTCAGTTGTTTTCTGGAAGGTAATAAAGAGTTTTCTAATTTTCATCAGGTTTCCCTTTTGCTCCTTATATGCCAAGAGTCCTTCCACTTCTTTAACAACTTTTTGGCTCCAAGTACTTTACCATATCATCACATCCTTTCTATTGTTTTCTGTAAATAATGATCCCTAGATTAAATTTTTCATCTTCTAAATCTTTCCTCACATCCTGTTTTCCTGCTCTTTACCTCCTGAAGGGATTGTCTACAGAATGGCTTCTTGCAGTATCCATTATCACACCAACAGAGTCATAGTGTTTGCTTTCTTTGGGCTTCTCTTCAAGCTGTGCATATCCTCTTAGGCTTTCTGCACTTCAAGAAGGCCTCCTCCAAGTCATGCCTATTGTAGACCGCTGTGCCATTGGAAGACAGTAGCCAGCGTGATCCTGCCAATCCTGTAATTAGGCTGTAAATAGCCACAATGCCATACCTCTTCCCAGGAGCTGAATTTTTTTTTTGAGGTGGAGTCTCACTCTGTCGCCCAGACTGGAAGTCAGTGGCCACTCCTGGCCACTGCAGCCCCGACCCGCTGGGCTCTGGCCATCCTT
>NW_007227144.1:0-769 GCF_000164805.1 Carlito syrichta
TATGCTATATGTTTTGAAATCATAAGTTAAATGTCTGTAATGATTTTAAATGGAATTTAAGTAGCTAGCAAATGCTTATTTTATATGTATGAAATACTTATGTGGCTATTTTATTTTATTTTATTTTTAATTATTATTATTTTTGAGTTGGAGTCTCACTCTGTCGCCCAGACTGGAGTACAATGGCCGCTCCCGGCCACCTCAGCCTCGACCTGCTGGGCTCCGGCGATCCTTCCGCCTCAGCCTTCCAAGTAGCCGGAATTACAGGCATGCGCTACCACGCTTGGTTGATTTTTTGATTTATTGTAGAGATGAGGTCTCGCTGCCCAGGCAGGTCTCGAACCCCCGGGCTCAGGCAATTCACTCACCTCAGCCTCCCAAAGGTGCGGGATTACAGGCTGAGCCACCAAGTCCAGCTGCTATTTTAGAATTAATTGTATAATTTTTAGATCAGAGGGACTTCCAATCATTTATTTTACATTTTTGCTTATAGCTTGTCTTTCTCATCCTTCATTGTGAAAGGTCTAAAAACTCTCCTTTATCACTTTCCTCCCTTGGTAATCATATAATCCATGGGTCGCCTTTTGACCATGTGTGAATGCTACTTCATTCTCAATTTGCAGGATTGAATGTTTCTCACCAATGTATATTTCCCTTTAAAAAAAGGTATATCTTCATTGTGGGTATCTTTTGTGAAGCTGTTTTTTTCCATCACATTTTCAGTGGAACCTTGGAATCATTTCAGATCTCAACAAGAATCATGGAAATG
>NW_007227145.1:0-722 GCF_000164805.1 Carlito syrichta
TGCTTTTTATTGATATTCTTAATCTGATATCACTTATGTTAAGCTTGACCTAAACTTCTCATTTCAGAAGCTAACGATGCTTTTGTGTTTTCTTGGCCTGACCTCCTTGATCATGGTTGTCCACAAGCAAAGCTCTACCAATTAAGATACAAGGGAAATGTGGGGTTACAGAAAATGAACTTTAAGTTAGAAAGGTTAAGAGGCATGCATATAGAAGCTGCAAATTGTGACAGCTATCCAAATAAATTAGAATGAGAGACATAGAATTTTGTTTTGTTATTCTTTAGTTTTTCAGTTAACAAATATTTATTGAGCATCAACCATGTATCAAGTACTATGGATTTAATGGGGCACAAGACAGATAAAATTCCTGCCCTCTAGGAGATTATGTCCCAGTGGACAAAAAAGACAAACAGTTTTTTTTAATATTGAAAATAAATATAACTCAAAAAAGGGCAAGTGATACGAAGTAGAGGAAAAAAGTACTTTAAATAATGTGGTTAAAAGGAATCTTCTTTGAGGGTGTCTAAAACCCAGTGGAAAAGGAGGAGTTTGCCATATAAAGAATATTCTTGAGAGACGCAGTTTTTATAAAGATCATGAGAAGAAATAAGATTAGCAGATTCAAGGATTTGAATGAAAACCAGTGTGGCAGGAGGATGGTTGGGAAGAGCAAGTAGGACAAGTGAATTAGGAAGGATGCTGTCTGGGAGGACTTGTAA
>NW_007227146.1:0-772 GCF_000164805.1 Carlito syrichta
CAGGCAGAGGACTGGGCCCCAGGGGAGCCAGGGTTCCCTCTGACCGTGGGCCTCAGGGAAGGATGAAGGGCTGTCCCCTGCTCCCTGTTGGGCCCCTGACCCCTACCCCTCATCACCCCCTCTTTGTCCTGCCTTCTCTCAGGCACCAAGAGAACTGTCCGGATGGACCACACCTTCTTCCCTGGCTACAGAAAAACCCTGCTGAGCCCGGAGGAGATACTGCTCTCCATTGAGATCCCCTACAGCAGAGCGGTGAGTTGCGGGTGCTGGGCCCGGGCAGTGCCCAAGGCATCCTCCGGCCAGGCTCCCAGTGAGGACGCGGGGGTCTGCCTGGGGACCAGCTGGAGCAGCTGTCAGCTTCAGCATGAATGCTCTCCTCTCTGAGCTGTGCCTTAAGGCCGTGGTCCCCAACCTCCCTGGTATCAGGGATCAGTTTTGTGAAAGGAGATTTTTCCATGGATGCGGGGAGGGGATAGCTTGGGAATGATTCAAGCACATCGCATTTATTGTGTACTTTATTTCTAGTATTGCATTGTAATATATAATGAAATAATTATGCAACTCGTCATTATAAAAAGAGGTGTGGGCGGGCCATGTGCAGACTAAAATAAGTGTTGGATTCTGACTTAAAGTCTGCCCATAATGTGGCTGTCCAATTGAAGTCCATCAACTCACTGGCCACTCACTGAGAGGGTTTTGCTATGAGTCTGCTCGCAGTGTATTTATGATTGTCTCTGTATTGTCAACCTCGCTGCTTGGCTGGGTTCGGTGG
>NW_007227147.1:0-827 GCF_000164805.1 Carlito syrichta
TTTTATTTGTATTGCTTTTTATTGTGCTTTTTTTCCCATCCAATGGTTGGTTCAATCCATGAATACAGAACCGTAAATACTGAAGGCCAATTGTATTTTTATTTCACTGGTAACTATTATAAATTGAACTGTTTTCTTGATTTCCTTTTTGGATAGTACATTGTTAGTCTATACAAATTCTATTAATTTTTATATCTTGATTTTGTATCCTGCAACTTCACTGAATTTATTAGTTCTAATAGCTTTTTGGTGAAGTTTTTTACGGTTTTCTATATACAAGATCATGTCATCTGCAAACAGGGACAATTTAACTTCTTTCCTTTCTATTTCGATGCCTTTTATGTTTTTCTCTTGCCTAACTACTCTGGCAAGGACTTCCAGTACTAGTAGAATAGAAAAGGCAAGAGCAGGCATTCTTGTCTTCTTCCTGATCTTAGAAGAAAAACTTTCAACTCAGCATTCAGTAATATGCCAGCAACAGGTTTGTCATATATGGACTTTATTGTGTGGAGGTACAATCTTTCTGTATCTAATTTGTTGAGTTTTTATCATGAAATAATGTTGAATTCTGTCAAGTGCTTTTTCTGCACCTATGAGGTGATCATATAATTTTATTCTTTATTCTGTTAATGTGGTACTCACACTTTATAGATTTACAGATCTGCGGTCTGGTGAACTATCCTTGTAACCCTGAGATAAATCCCACAAGATCACAATATATGATCCATTTAATGCACTGTTGAATTCAGCATTGCTAGCATTCAGTTCAGGATTTTTGCTTCTATGTCCATGAGGCCTATAGTTTTCTTTTCCTGAAGAGTTCCTGT
>NW_007227148.1:0-2047 GCF_000164805.1 Carlito syrichta
GATTTCCTTTTTGGATAGTACATTGTTAGTCTATACAAATTCTATTAATTTTTATATCTTGATTTTGTATCCTGCAACTTCACTGAATTTATTAGTTCTAATAGCTTTTTGGTGAAGTTTTTTACGGTTTTCTATATACAAGATCATGTCATCTGCAAACAGGGACAATTTAACTTCTTTCCTTTCTATTTCGATGCCTTTTATGTTTTTCTCTTGCCTAACTACTCTGGCAAGGACTTCCAGTACTAGTAGAATAGAAAAGGCAAGAGCAGGCATTCTTGTCTTCTTCCTGATCTTAGAAGAAAAACTTTCAACTCAGCATTCAGTAATATGCCAGCAACAGGTTTGTCATATATGGACTTTATTGTGTGGAGGTACAATCTTTCTGTATCTAATTTGTTGAGTTTTTATCATGAAATAATGTTGAATTCTGTCAAGTGCTTTTTCTGCACCTATGAGGTGATCATATAATTTTATTCTTTATTCTGTTAATGTGGTACTCACACTTTATAGATTTACAGATCTGCGGTCTGGTGAACTATCCTTGTAACCCTGAGATAAATCCCACAAGATCACAATATATGATCCATTTAATGCACTGTTGAATTCAGCATTGCTAGCATTCAGTTCAGGATTTTTGCATCTATGTCCATGAGGCCTATAGTTTTCTTTTCCTGAAGAGTTCCTGTCTGGCTGTGGTTTTAGGGTAATGCACACTTCCTGAAATGAGTCTGAAAAGATTCCTTTTTCCTCTTTTATGAGTTTGAAAAAAAAAAAAACCTGATAGTCATTATTCTTGAAATGTTAGGTAGGATTCAACAGTAAAGCTGTCAAGTCTTCAGCTTTCTTTCATAGGCGACTTTTATGACTCGTTCACTCCTTACCCATTACTGGGGTATTCACATTTGCTATTTCTTCATGATTAAGTCTTGGTAGGTTGTATGTGTCTAGGAATTTATCCAGTACCTCTAGGTTAATCAATTTGTTGGCATATAATTGTTCACAGTTGTCTCTTATGATCTTCTGTATTTCTTGTATTTCTCTGCTATTGGTTGTAATGCATCCTCTTTCATTTTTTTATTTGATCTTTTATTATCTCTAGCTAAAGACTTGATGTTATTTATTTTAAAAACTCAACTCTTAGTTTCACTTATCTTTTCTATTGTTTTCTAATCTCTATTTCACTTTTGGTCTCATCTCTTTTATTCCTTCCATCTACTAATTTAGATTTAGTTTGTTCTTCTTTACCTAATTCCCTAAGGGGCAACATTAGGTTTTTTCCCAAAGCTTTTTTCTTTTTTGATATAAGCATCTATTGGTATAAACTTCCCTCTTATAACTTTGCTGCCTCCCATAAGTTTAGATATGTTGTATTCTCATTTTTGTCTGTCAAAAGATATTTTTTAATTATCCTTTAAATTTATTCTTTGAGCCACTGGTTGCCCAGGAACATATTAATATTCATGGAGTCACAAGTTTTCTGTAATTCCTTCTAGTATTGATGTCTAGTTTCATATCACTGTGGTCAGAAAAGATACATGATATGATTTTTATACTCTTAAATTTTTTAAGACTTGTTTTGAGACCTAACATACAAGTTATTCTGGAGAGCATTTATCCCGTGTGTTTGAGAAGAATGTGTATTCTACCACTATCGGATGAAATGTTCCATGAATGTCTATCCATTTGGTATAGTTTACATGTGATGTTTCTGTAGTAATTTTCTTTCTGGATAATCTGTCCATTTTGAAAGTAGGACAGTGAAGTCTCCTATTATTACTGTATTACACTACCTTGCCCTTCAGATGCATTAGTATTTGATTTATACGTCTAAGTACTTTGATGTTGGGTATATGTATACTTACAATTGCTATATCCTCTCGATAAACTGATCCCTTCATCATTAAATAATGACCTCTGTCTTGTTTTATAGTTTATTTAACTTCATATCTACTTTATCTAAGTATAATTATCTCTGCTTTTGTAGTTTCCATTACCAGTGAATTTTGTATTTTCATATGTTTTCATATTACTAATAAGCATCTTT
>NW_007227149.1:0-1603 GCF_000164805.1 Carlito syrichta
TCCTGAAGAGTTCCTGTCTGGCTGTGGTTTTAGGGTAATGCACACTTCCTGAAATGAGTCTGAAAAGATTCCTTTTTCCTCTTTTATGAGTTTGAAAAAAAAAAAAACCTGATAGTCATTATTCTTGAAATGTTAGGTAGGATTCAACAGTAAAGCTGTCAAGTCTTCAGCTTTCTTTCATAGGCGACTTTTATGACTCGTTCACTCCTTACCCATTACTGGGGTATTCACATTTGCTATTTCTTCATGATTAAGTCTTGGTAGGTTGTATGTGTCTAGGAATTTATCCAGTACCTCTAGGTTAATCAATTTGTTGGCATATAATTGTTCACAGTTGTCTCTTATGATCTTCTGTATTTCTTGTATTTCTCTGCTATTGGTTGTAATGCATCCTCTTTCATTTTTTTATTTGATCTTTTATTATCTCTAGCTAAAGACTTGATGTTATTTATTTTAAAAACTCAACTCTTAGTTTCACTTATCTTTTCTATTGTTTTCTAATCTCTATTTCACTTTTGGTCTCATCTCTTTTATTCCTTCCATCTACTAATTTAGATTTAGTTTGTTCTTCTTTACCTAATTCCCTAAGGGGCAACATTAGGTTTTTTCCCAAAGCTTTTTTCTTTTTTGATATAAGCATCTATTGGTATAAACTTCCCTCTTATAACTTTGCTGCCTCCCATAAGTTTAGATATGTTGTATTCTCATTTTTGTCTGTCAAAAGATATTTTTTAATTATCCTTTAAATTTATTCTTTGAGCCACTGGTTGCCCAGGAACATATTAATATTCATGGAGTCACAAGTTTTCTGTAATTCCTTCTAGTATTGATGTCTAGTTTCATATCACTGTGGTCAGAAAAGATACATGATATGATTTTTATACTCTTAAATTTTTTAAGACTTGTTTTGAGACCTAACATACAAGTTATTCTGGAGAGCATTTATCCCGTGTGTTTGAGAAGAATGTGTATTCTACCACTATCGGATGAAATGTTCCATGAATGTCTATCCATTTGGTATAGTTTACATGTGATGTTTCTGTAGTAATTTTCTTTCTGGATAATCTGTCCATTTTGAAAGTAGGACAGTGAAGTCTCCTATTATTACTGTATTACACTACCTTGCCCTTCAGATGCATTAGTATTTGATTTATACGTCTAAGTACTTTGATGTTGGGTATATGTATACTTACAATTGCTATATCCTCTCGATAAACTGATCCCTTCATCATTAAATAATGACCTCTGTCTTGTTTTATAGTTTATTTAACTTCATATCTACTTTATCTAAGTATAATTATCTCTGCTTTTGTAGTTTCCATTACCAGTGAATTTTGTATTTTCATATGTTTTCATATTACTAATAAGCATCTTTGTTCTTTCAGGTTGAAGAACTCCATAGTATATCGTAAGACAGGTTTGGTGGTGATGAGTGTCCTCTGATTTCATGTTTTTCTGAAAAAGTCTTAATTCGGCCCTCATTTCTAAAGGCAGATGTGCCAGGTAAAGTATTTTTAATTGGCACATTTTTTTTTAAAGTATTTTTTTTCTTAGCACACTGAGTGTATCATTCACTCTCTCTTGGCCTGTAAGTTTTCTACTA
>NW_007227150.1:0-735 GCF_000164805.1 Carlito syrichta
AATGTTAGGTAGGATTCAACAGTAAAGCTGTCAAGTCTCAGCTTTCTTTCATAGGCGACTTTTATGACTCGTTCACTCCTTACCCATTACTGGGGTATTCACATTTGCTATTTCTTCATGATTAAGTCTTGGTAGGTTGTATGTGTCTAGGAATTTATCCAGTACCTCTAGGTTAATCAATTTGTTGGCATATAATTGTTCACAGTTGTCTCTTATGATCTTCTGTATTTCTTGTATTTCTCTGCTATTGGTTGTAATGCATCCTCTTTCATTTTTTTATTTGATCTTTTATTATCTCTAGCTAAAGACTTGATGTTATTTATTTTAAAAACTCAACTCTTAGTTTCACTTATCTTTTCTATTGTTTTCTAATCTCTATTTCACTTTTGGTCTCATCTCTTTTATTCCTTCCATCTACTAATTTAGATTTAGTTTGTTCTTCTTTACCTAATTCCCTAAGGGGCAACATTAGGTTTTTTCCCAAAGCTTTTTTCTTTTTTGATATAAGCATCTATTGGTATAAACTTCCCTCTTATAACTTTGCTGCCTCCCATAAGTTTAGATATGTTGTATTCTCATTTTTGTCTGTCAAAAGATATTTTTTAATTATCCTTTAAATTTATTCTTTGAGCCACTGGTTGCCCAGGAACATATTAATATTCATGGAGTCACAAGTTTTCTGTAATTCCTTCTAGTATTGATGTCTAGTTTCATATCACTGTGGTCAGAAAAGAT
>NW_007227151.1:0-8879 GCF_000164805.1 Carlito syrichta
AGTCTGTGTTCTTGAAGTACTTAGAAAGTCAGGTGGGAAGACAGGGGTGTGGGGACAGTCTTCAGCAATCGCCCTGTGGCTCTGTTCTCCCTAAGTGAGTCCAGACCTACATAGAAACCCATGGGTTTCCCTGCATACCATTCCAAAGAAAAACCACTTTGAGTAAAAAACTCCTCCTTTGGATGCAAACACCACCAGCAAGAGGAAGAGGTGCAGGTTCCTCTTCTGGCCCCCAGCTGGGCCCATGAGGTCAGCCCAGAGCAGAAATCAGAGCCCATTCTCCATGCACCCATGCTGGTGGTCATCAGGGCCACATGGGACTGTCCCAGCCCGGCACCTTCTGGCCTAGGCCACGCCCCCAGCTGTCCTCCAGCCTGGTGCAGGAGGCTCATGGCAGCCAGCTTGGTTCCACATGTGCAACAAGGAGTTCAGACCAACAAAGGCAGGTCGCTTGCCTCCTCCAAGCTAGAGTCGATACCCTCCCAAGAGCAACACCAGATCAGCTCACCTAAGACTGGGAATGCCCGCTCTGCTTGGCTGCCACTGTGCATTCCACTCCAGCTCCTCCTGGCTGCCTCCAGCCTGGCAGAGATGCCATAGCAGTCCTCCACCTTCATCCTGCCCACGTCCCTATTTCTTGGGACAGGACTGACCTGACACACCTCCCTGGAACCCACCCCTAGGTAAAGATGCAACAGCAGGTTTCTGACCACGTCACTCCTTCCCAAGCACTGAGTCACCCACCACCTTGCTGGGTGGCAGGAGCTAGTTCTCAAGGAGTCACCTGAGTTGAGGTAGCAGTATGCCTGCCTGTGACCTCTATCCTGTGGGACCACGTACTGGGCAGCACAGCCCAGGCCCCACGGTTCCTCCCAGTTGCGGGCAGTGTCTTTTACCAGACTCTCCTCTCTGCACATGGGTCTCGCCGTCCCTCCTGCCTGTCACTTGGCACATGCAACCCATCATTGACTCCAGGAAGGTCTATCTGCATGCTCTTCCAAGACACTCACAGCAGCCTGAGGGAACCTGGGGTTCAGGAGGCCTCGCTCATGACTCTGAGGCTGCCCTAGCAGGTGAGGCGCAGAGGGAGCCAGACAGCCCCAAGTCAGAATCTTCTGGACTTTATGTTTTTGACCCCCAGCTCTCTCACCCTTCGGATCATATAAAGTCTCCTCCATTGTGGTCTTTTGTTCTAGGGCCCCACCACGTGCCCTGCGGGCTGAACTCACTGAGTCTGTGTGAATGGTGTCCTTTGGTGCCCACTGTCTCCTCGGCTTTGTGACTGCCCTTCTGGATGTCCTACTGCTGCCCCCCCCCAGCTCCCACAATTTCGAGTTGTTACTTTCTCTTAGCTGCTCCCTGGTCTCTCTGCAGCCTGGCTCCTCTGCCCATCTCCACCCGCCTCTCATAACCCTCCTCTACTGGAGCCTGGCCACTGGGGGGTGGCCTCGCTCTCTGTTGTGGGCACCTGCACAAAGTACAGTGTGGAGCAACACACTGGTTCCCACTGACAGGACACCATAGCGCTGCATCCTCTGTGACAGAAATGCCTGAGACATGACCCAAGGACCTGTGGGGGCAGAGAACTGCTGTTCTGACACCTTCCCACCACCTCCACTCCAGTCTGCACTGTGGGCCGAGGGGGATGGCCACCCACTTCCCCATGGCATGAAGGCTCTGCTCAGTTCACTGACAGGCTGTCCTGGGCCCCCCACGTCCTGCCGGGGCTCACCAGACATGGCTGTGCTAGTTTTTCAACTCAGCAGAGCACTCTGGATGCGTGGGTGGTGGAGGCCACATCTGAGCGAGGGCCCATGGTCCCAGGGCAGTCCGAGGCTGCCCAAAACTCATCTAGAGCCAGCTCCTCAGCCCCAAGTGAAGGGGGGCAGATGACAAGAGTCTCAGGATCTGGGGCCCAACCGCATCCTCAGAGATGCTTCTGGGAAAGGGTGAGATGAAGAGCCGTGACGCTCCACAAAAAGACCTGGCGGTTCCTTCTGGCAGCCCTGGAAGCTCAAGCCCTTTCCCAGCCTGGCTGTGGCTGGCAGGGTCCGGGCTCTACTCTTTGACATGTTTTTGAAATCTCAGGGTACTGGGGAGGGAATGTCTAACTGGATCTACATTCTGCTCCCCTCTCCATGAGACTGGAGATTGCATCATGTTGTGAGCTGAGCGGCTATACACCTGGGTACTGAGCACAAGGGAGGCAAACCTCTCACATGCGGCAGACACGTACCCAGCCACGAGGACTTTGGGGATCTCCCGGGCGAAGGCCTCGGCCATTTCACAGCTGCCCACGCTGGTGATGCAGTGCAGGGCCAAGCCCATGAAGGTGGGGTTCCGGCTGGCCAGGTTGTTTGTGATGGCATTGTTGATCAAGCAGATCAGCTTGCTATTGGCATTCACCAGCATGGAGATGAACAGGTAGCCCTGGTTCTGGAAAGCCAAGAGAACAGAACACATGTGAAGCTCTGGGTGCCCCACAGCCCCAAGACCCAGCACATGATGACACAGACACCTCGGCCTTCCACAAACCCCAGCACTGCCTACCACCTGTGGGTCAAACTGTCCTCAACTTGGGAGGAGAAGGAGCCGTCGCTGACACGTTGATTTCGACTACAGTGATTTCTGGAGACCCAACTGACTGTTACCTACTGTTCCTGAAACTGTGTTCCAGTGTCCCCCCCAAGTCCTGTGTCACTGCCACCTCTTCATAGCCATCCACGTGGGTCATACCCTCCCCGCCCAGGGGGCCCATGTGGTCGCTGACAGCCCAGGTTAAAGGCTCCCAGAAAGGCCAGCAGGGAGCGCCCCCTCCCACCCACACAGCCCTGCCAGCCCCTTTTCTCATGCCTAGGACTCTGGTGGGCACTATGTGCTATGCTGGCCCTGCTCGTCCCGCCCACAGCCCTGCAGTCATCTTCCTCTCACTCCAGCATCAGCACAGCATACCTGTGTCCCTCCCTCAGTCCTTTCTGGGGCACTGGGCAGGCCTGCCGTTCTGTTTTTATGGGGCTGTTTGAGGCCATCTCCCTGGACAATGGTTGCTTCTGGTCCCCGTGTCCTCAAGTCCCCCAACCTGGCACAAGCTTGGTGCACAGCAGACACTCCATAAATGCTCGCTCAGTAAATGCCAAAGTTTAATAAAAACCCGGAGACACCTGGAGTGTCTTTGAGTTTCTGGAAGTTAAATTTTTGAAAAAATTAAAGTCACTTTGTAACACTGGAAAAACACACAGAACTCATGTTTCCATGAAGAACACAGAGCTAAGACTGAAAACCCTGGGAAGGCTTTGGTGGGAAGAGCCCTAACTCTGGGTGCCTGGTCCCAGACAGGGAAAGGGCTGGGAGGAGGCAGAGGACATGACTCCCCGAAGACATGACTCCACCATATGGAGGCAGCACCCATTTCAGAAACAATGCCAGGCACGGGTCCATGGAGCAAGTCCACTCGGGACGGTGTGTCAGTGAGGCTCTGCAGGTAGGGAGACAACCTCCCGCCCTCTTGAGGCTGGCCTCATGGGAAGCAGCCGGCTGACTGAAGCTCATGCAGGGCTCATATGTCACCCGTCTAGGCCAACAGGGAAAATCCCAGACATGTCAGACAAGAGGTCATAAAGACAGTAAAGGAGGCCAGGTGCAGTTGCTCATGTCTGTAATTCCAGCACTTTGGGAGGCAGAGGCAGGAGAACTGCTTGAGCCCAGGAGTTAGAGATCAGCCTAGGCAACATAATGAGACCTCATCTCTATAAAAGACCAAAAAATTAGCTGGGCATGGTGACGCACACCTGTAGTCCCAGTTACTCAGGAGGTTGAGACAGGAGGACTGCCTAAGCCCAGGAGGTCAAGGCTGTGGTGAGCTGGGATCATATCACTGCACTGCAGCCCAGGTAACAGCATGAAATCCTGACACCAAAAAACTTCTTTTGAAGAAAGCAGCAGGAAAGGGGATGGTCACCTCATGAAAACCACCTCACACAGGAAGCAGAGACCCTCCATCACATTCCTGCTTCCCAAAGGGCTTGGGAGCACACGGATGGGCTGGGGGGACTGCAGGGCCTCAGCACCAGCCACTAAGGTGGGCCAGATGTGTGTCTCCATGTGAGCCACCCCATGGCTCACCTCAGTGGGGGCAAAAGAGGAGCAGGAGGGTCTCTGGGGGCATAGGGCCTCGGGTACAGCCAGGCACACGCCGCCATCCTCCACGCCTCCACCTACAGTGATACTCACGATCTGCTTCTCTGTGTATCTGTTGGTACTCAGCAGGTTCACAGCCTCCATGTGTCCAAAGTCAATGTCGTGACCAAGGAGGAAGATAAAGAGCAACTTGCAGATATATATATATTTTTGCTGTAGCCATCGAGAGTCCTGTCACCTACAGAAAAGGTGGAAAAAAGTTTAAATCCAGGTGAGGAAGGCAGGCGAGGGCCGAGAACTCAGTGGCAGACCATGGGAAGTACGTGCTGGCGGGAGTGACCTTTCTAAACTGCATGTGCATCCGAATCCATATCCTTGGCTTCCCTTTTAAAAACAGACACCAGAACACCGAGCAGCAAGAGCCCGCCCTCGCGGGACAACCCTGGGCAGGGGCAGCCCAGTCAAGCATTCCGGACTCCACTCGGAGCTGCGCAACCATCAAGGCCCAGCAGCGAGGGCCTGAACTCTGTCGTGAGCTCATAGGGTCTTTCAAACTGGTCTGTCACCCTAGGCAGATGAGCACACTCGAAATTATCTGCCATTTCACAGTCATTTTAGGACAACCACCTTGTCACAAAAACAAGACACACACATAAAACTGAAAGGATATGTTTCTTTAGCCCAACCACAGCCTGTCTGAATATCCCACCCACGACTGCAGCAATGCACAGGCAAAACATGAACCTGGCAGAAGATAAAAGTCCACTGAACACTTCAGTCCAGCCAGGAGGTCCCTCTTCCCAAGGAATGTGGGAGTGCTCCTCAGACCCCCTCTAATAGGCTTGAGGTGAGTGGGCAAGGCCACTCTGACAGGCCAGGTCTCACAGAGTCTGCTGTCACAGCATGAAGGGACATGGCTGGGAAGAGGACCCAGCAATGCCCGGCCACTCTGGCCCCATTCTTGCAAAGGCTGGGACATCATAACTCCACAGCCAGGGCTAGCCAACTTCTCGGGGCTGTCTGGAATAAAGAACCCAGTGTTTCTCGGGGAATGGTGCATCACTAGCCCACCAGCTGGACACCACAGTTTAGGAGCATGCAAGAAACCCTTTTCCTTTTCAGTAGCAAATTAGCATAACATGATAAACCAGGCTGAGCATGCTGGTGCAGGCCTGTAATCCCAGCACTTCAGGAGGCCAAGGCAGGAGGCTTGCTTCAGCCCAGGAGCTCAAGACCAGCCTAGGCAACATAAAAATTAGCCAAGCATAGTAGTGTGCACCTGTAGTCCTAGCTACTCTGGAGGCTGAGGCAGAGAGATCACTTGAGCCCAGGAATTTGAGGCTGCAGTGAGCTGTGACTGCAAGACCCTGCCCATCCCCAAAATAAAATGTATTTTTAAAGAAACAAAAATTTCATAACCTGTTTGGGTAACTTGGCAAGACCTCATCTCTACAATAAATCATAAATTAGCTGGGTGTGGTAGCACACACCTGTAGTTCCAGCTACTTGGAAGGCTGAGGTGGAAGGATCACTGGAACTCAGCAAGTCAAGACTGCAGTAGCCGGGAGTGGCCACTGCACTCCAGTCTGGGTGACAGAGTGAGATTCCAACTCAAAAAAAAAAAAAAAAAAGAAACAAAAATAAGATGTCACAGTGCCTAGAATTTGCCCCAGAACAATCAGGACGTGTGTGGGGTACACAAGCAGGGTTGTCTCATCATGGCGATGGCCAAGTCTCATCACATGCCACCCTCTCCTGCTGTGTGCATCCATTTAACAAAAAAATGAAGCCAATCCCTCTTCCATTACTCACTTTTCTTAAAATGAAACCAAAAAGGCCACACAAGAGTGTCACACACCTCCCCATGTGAACGCAACACTTGGCCTGCACATGGCCTGTGGGTACAGCATAAGGGCCTGGCGGCCCAGTCCTGATCAGCCTCCAAGGTGGAATGTCTAGGACTCAGTCCTCACAGCCCTGCAACACAGTGGCTCACCCATGGGCTTGAAAGGACAAGGTGGTCTCAGGAAGGCCGCCCCAGTGACGACATGAGTCACAGTGGGCCCACTGCCACGCAGCCCATTGCAAGCAACGTGCTGGCTGCTGACGTGTGTCACTCTCACACCAACAGGGGCCCTGCTAGTGGAGACAGAGACCTCAAAGGACATGCTGGAGCACAGCAGGCCTCCTCAAGTCTCACGTCACAACAGTCCACCTACACAAAAACAAAGACACACACACATAAGACCAAAAGACTGGCCACAACTTCCCGATGCCTGGAACATTTTTTAACCAATTTCTTTCTGGACCTTACATCTTAAGACAATATGAAGCAAACACGGGCTATTTTAACAAGCCCGGTTTCGTGTGTTTCTTACTTGAATAAATTAAAAAATTTTTTTTGTATTCACCCAACGTCAGTTTCACCACAGTCTCTACTTAGAATCTGCAAAACTCTCAACTAACTAACCCACTCTCTGACCTTAAGCTAGGTCTGAGAAAATCCAGGTGACAAAAGAAAAAATATACTGGACTCAATCAAAATGTAAAGCTCTTGTGCGTGAATGGACGCTATCAACACAGTGAAACATAAGCCCAGAATAGGAAGCAGACACCTGGGAGTCACACTCCAGACAGGAGGGTGACAGGCAGATGACACAGAGAACACCTGAGCCAACAGCAAAAAGTCCAACTCATAAAAATATGGGCATGGGACTCAGGTAGACGACAGACAGAAAGATACCCTGTCTAGACAGCCCTGGTCATTCGAGAAACGCAAAGCGAAACCACAGCCAGGCGCCACCTCATACCCACTAGGATGCCACCACCAAAGCACAGAAGGCTGGGTGCAGTGGAACACACACAATCCCAGCTACTCGGACGACTGAGGCAAGAGGGAATTCAAGGCCAGCCTGCGCGACACAGTGAGACCTCGTCTCTCTAAATAAACAAATAAGGAAATAAAAAAAACAAAACAAGCAAACACTGGCAAAGGTGTGGAGAAATTGGAATCCTTGTGCATTGCTCATGAGAAAGTAAAATGGTATAGCTGCTATGTAAATCTGAGGCAGTTCTTCAAAAAATTTAAAATAAAATTATAGGCCAGATGCGGTGGCTCACATCTAAAATCCCAGCACTTTGGATGGCCAAGGTGAGAGAATTGCCTAAGCCCAAAGGTTTGAGACCAGTCTGGGCAACCTGGTGAGACCTCATCTCTATAATAAATTAAAAAATTAGCCAGACATGGTGGTGCGAGCCTATAGTTCCAGCTATTTGGAAGGCTGAGGTGGAAGGATCTCCTGAGTACAGCAGGTGGAGGCTGCAGTGGCTGTGAGCATGCCACTTGCTCTCTAGCCGGGTGACAGAGTGAGACTCCAACTCAAAAAAATAAAAATAAATAATAAAAAAAATAAAATAAAATTGGGCTCACACCTGTAATCCCAGCACTTTGGGAGACTGAAGCAGGAAGATCACTTGAGGTCAGGTGTTTGAGACCAGTGTGGGCAACATGGCAAGAGCCCATCACTATATAAATACAAAAATAAAAAAATTAGCTGGACTCTGCTAGATGTAGTGGCTCATGCCTGTAATCCTAGCATTTTGGGAGGAGGAGGCAAGAGGATTGCTTGAGCCCAGGGGTTCAAGACCAGCCTGGGAAACTTGGTGAGACCTTGTCTCTACAATAAATCAAAAATTAGCTAGGCATGGTGGCGTATGAGCCTTTGGTTCCAGCTACTTGGAAGGCTGAGATGGAAGTATTGCCTGCAGTGGCCGAAAGTGTGCCACTGTACTCCAGCCTGGGGACAGAGACTGGGCCTCAAAAAAAAAAAATTAAATGGGCTTGGTGGCACACACCTATAGTCCCAGCTAGTCTGGAGGCTGAAGCAGAAGGATCTCTTAAGCCCAGGAGGTCAAGGCTGCAGTGAGCTATGATCACACAACTGCACTCCAGCCTAGGTAACAGAGTGAGACCCTGTCTCTTAAAAAAAAAAATCAAATTACCATATGACCCTACAATTCCACTTCTGGGTACAGATCAGAAGGAAAAGCAAAGATTCAGGCAGATACCTGTACCCCTGTGTTCATAGCAGCATCATTTGCAATAGTCCAAAGATGGAAGCGACCCACGTGTCCATCAACAGAAGAAATAAAACGTAGGACGTGCACACAATGGAGTGTTGCCCAGCCATTAGAAGGAAGGTGCTCTCGCCATACTCTAAACACAGATAGTAACTCTTGGGGCCACAGGGTTAAGTGAGAGATGCCAGATGTAAAAGCACAAACACTGAGTGGCTCCATCTTCACTGAAGTCCCCAGACGGTCAAACTCACAGGCATGAAAGCAGAAAGCAGAATGGGGGTGCAGGTGGCCAGGGGTGGGGATTGCTTCAGGGCTGCTTCAGTCCTACAAGAGGAGGAGCTCTGGAGATGGACAGTGACGATGGCTGCACAAGGATGTCAGTGAACTTAATACTGAGCTGCCCTCGAGGTGCTTAAAATGGTAACTGTTATGTGTATTTCATCACAACTAAAAGTGTTAAAATCACTAATAAAAATATTCTTGGGCCGGGCTTGGTAGCTCAGCCTGTCATCCTAGCACTTTGGGAGGCCAAGGCAAGTGGATTGCCTGAGCCTGCAGGTTCGAGACCAGCCCAAACAACTTGGCGAAACATCGTCTCTATAATAAATAAAAATAGCCGGGCTCGGTGGCTCAGCCTATAATCCCATGCCTTGGGAGGCTGA
>NW_007227152.1:0-636 GCF_000164805.1 Carlito syrichta
CGTGTTTATCCCATAGCAAGATAACCTGAAGTTTTTTGGGGATTGAGGACATGAATAACGCAGATTCCTTATTCTTTCTTAGCAATAGGCAGTGAAGTTTCCTGGATTTTAGGACTCCCATTATCCAGATTCCTAATTCAAAAACCTGATTCGTGATTATGTCTTAGGAAGACGGCCTGTAGTTTTTGGAATTGAGGACTCATATAAGGAAGATTCCTTATACTTCCTTAGCAATATGACGTATAGTTTCCTGTATATAACGACTTCCATTTCCCAGCTTCCTGCTTCACTCTACCAGATGTCGAGACAGTTCCTGGTGACCAAGAATTCCAGTTGTTTGGAATCAAGAGAAAGACTCCCATAAGTTCTTTGGAAACTGGAATCCAGGATTCTTGCATCCCTTTCACAAGACCTCCTCAAAATGTGGAATCATCTAAAACTAAAATCATCTAGTTTTGGGGATTAAGGACTCATATAAGGAACATTTCTTATTCTTCTATAGCAATATGACGTGTAGTTTCCGGTATATGATGACCTCCATTACCCAGCTTCCTGCTTCCCTCTGCACGATACCAAGACACTTCCTGTAGACCGAGAATTTTCAGTTTTTTTGGATATCAAGAGAAAGACGTCCAC
>NW_007227153.1:0-808 GCF_000164805.1 Carlito syrichta
CATTAACAGATTTAAAACCAGGTACCGGTATGATTATATCATTAGATGTAGAGAAAAAGCATTCAACAAAATCCAGCATCCTTTTGATAAAAGCCCTTGAGGACCTAGACATAAATGTAACATTCCTCAAAGCAGTAGAGTCATATATGATAAATCTATAGGCAGCATTTTGCTCAATGGGCAGAAATGGGAAGCATTTACCCTAAGAACTGAACAAAAAGGGATTCCCACTCTTACCCCCTCTGTTCAACATAGTGTTGTAAGTACTAGACAGAGCAATCAGGCAAGGGAAGGAAATCCAGGATATCCAAATAGAATAAGAGGGAGCTAAGCTATCCTTATTGGTGGACAATATGATTCTATACCTTGAAATCCCTAGGAAGTCTGTCAAAAGTCTCTTCACACTGATAAATTACTTTGGAAAAGTCTCAGGTTAAAAAATCAGTGTGTAAAAATCGTATCATTTCTTTGCACCAGCAACAATCTACCAGCAAGCAGAGAACCAAATAAAAAGTCCAGTCCCATTCACAATAGCCACAAAAATGAAATACCTTGGCATCCATGTAACAAGAGAAGTAAAAGACCTTTACAACAAGAACTGCAAAACACTGACCACAGAAATAAAAAATGACACAAACATATGGAAAAGCATCTCATGCTCATGGATTGGATGAGTCAATATTGTCAAGATGTCCATCCTACCCAAGGCAATCTACAGATTCAATGCAATACCCATCAAATCACCAACATCATTTTTCACAGACCTGGAAACAACAATTCCAAAATTCATATGGTAACAAAAAGAGCA
>NW_007227154.1:0-786 GCF_000164805.1 Carlito syrichta
CCCCTCTGTTCAACATAGTGTGTAAGTACTAGACAGAGCAATCAGGCAAGGGAAGGAAATCATGATATCCATATAGAATAAGTGGGAGCTAAGCTATCGTTATTGGTGGACAATATGATTCTATACCTTGAAATCCCTAGGAAGTCTGTCAAAAGTCTCTTCACACTGATAAATTACTTTGGAAAAGTCTCAGGTTAAAAAATCAGTGTGTAAAAATCGTATCATTTCTTTGCACCAGCAACAATCTACCAGCAAGCAGAGAACCAAATAAAAAGTCCAGTCCCATTCACAATAGCCACAAAAATGAAATACCTTGGCATCCATGTAACAAGAGAAGTAAAAGACCTTTACAACAAGAACTGCAAAACACTGACCACAGAAATAAAAAATGACACAAACATATGGAAAAGCATCTCATGCTCATGGATTGGATGAGTCAATATTGTCAAGATGTCCATCCTACCCAAGGCAATCTACAGATTCAATGCAATACCCATCAAATCACCAACATCATTTTTCACAGACCTGGAAACAACAATTCCAAAATTCATATGGTAACAAAAAGAGCATAAATAGCCAAAACAATCCCACAACAAGAACAAGGTGGGAGGTATCATACTTTCAGACTTTAAACTTTATTACAAGGTTACAGTAATCAAAACAGCCTGGTATTAATACAAGAACAGGCACACAGACCACTGGAACAGGACAGAGATTCTGGAAGCAAAAACATGATCTCTCAAATCAACTCATCTTTAACACAGCCCCCAACAGCAATAATTGGAG
>NW_007227155.1:0-19341 GCF_000164805.1 Carlito syrichta
TTGGGGGGTAACTCAACAGGACTAGGACCAGGCTCCAGAGAAAAGTCGAGGGTTCTTTCTTGAGCACTGGATGGATGGAACATCACATCTTTGCTCAGGAATCACAGAAGGGGCAGATCATGAGTTTTGTGTGGGAAATACTGAGTTTAAGGTGTCCTTGTGACATCTGGGAGAAGGTGTCCAGGAGGCTGCTAGAGCCAGGGTCTAAGGACTCATGGGAATGACTTGCACCAAAAAGAGAAATTTGGGAGCTGTCAGCCCCGGGAGTAGGAGAGGGACCTATGGGCATTAATGAGATCTCTGACAAGGGTTGTGTAGAATGAGAAGGAGAGGGAACTGGAAAATAAAGGTGGGCTGTTTCACCCCTTCAAGATAACCTGTACATTTTCATGGAGACTTTTTTTCCCGAGAGATAAAGATGCAGGCCAAAGGAGTGACTCTCGGTGGCGTGCATTTTAGGTGCCCTGGACTGGTTGATCAGGGAGGAGGAACTGGGGAGGGGATGGTTGGGTTAATGGTTTGAATAATGGATGGATGGATAGGTGGGTGGGTGGATGGGAGGATGGAGGGGTGGCAGGATGGGAAGATGGAGGGGTGAATGGATGGGTGGATGGATGGACGGATGGGTGGACGGGTGGGTGGATGGGTGGATGGATGGGTGGATGGAAGGATTTATGGACAGGTGGGTGGATAGATGGGTGGGTGGATGGGTGATGGACGAGTGGGTGGACAGGTGGATGGATAGATGGATGGGTGACTGGACAAATGGATGGATGAGTAGATGGGTGGATGGGAGGATGGAAGGGTGGATGGATGGTGGATGGATGGACAGGTGGGTAGATGGGTGGATGTATTGGTGGGTGGATGGGTGAATGGAAGGGTGAATGGACAGGTGGACAGATAGATAGATGGGTGGATGGACAGGTGGATGGATGGGTAGATGGGTAGATGGATAGATGGATGAATGGGTGGATGGATGGGTGAGTGGGTGGATGGGTGGGTGGATGGAAGGTTGGATGGAAGGATGGACAGATGGATGGGAGGATGGGCAGGTGGATGCATGGGTGGATGGAAGGGTGGATGAATGGGTGAATGAATAGATGGATGGGTGGATGGATGGGTGGATGGACAGGTAGATGGGTGGATGGGTGGGTGGATGGAAGGGTGGATGGATGGATGGGCAGATGAATGGGTGGATAGACAGGTGGATGGATGGTGGATGGAAAGGTGAATGGACGGATGGGTGTATAGATGGATGGGTGGATAGACAAGTGGATGGGTGGGTAGATGGGTGGAGGGGTGGATGGGAGGATAGGGGGGTGGATGGATGGGTGGATGGATGGACAGGTGGGTGGATGGGTAGATGAATTGGTGGGTGGATGGGTGGATGGAAGGGTGGATGGACAGGTGGACAGATAGATAGATGGGTGGATGGATAGATGGATGGGTGAATGGACGGGTAGATGGGTGGATGGATGGATAGATGAATGGGTGGATGGATGGATGGGTGAATGGATGGATGGGTGAATGGGTGGTTGGGTGGGTGGATGGATGGATGGACAGATGGATGGGTGGATGGACAGGTGGATGGACGGGTAGATGGGGTGGATGGTTGGATAGGTGGGTGAATGGGTAGACGGATTGGTGGGTGGATGGATGGATGGATGGGTGGATGGATAGATGGATGGGTGGATGGATGGATAGATGGGTGGATGGATGGATAGATGAATGGGTGGATGGATGGATGGGTGAATGGGTGGATGGGTGGGTGGATGGAAGGGTGGATGGATGGGTGGGTGTATAGATGGATGGGTGGATGAACAAGTGGATGGACGGGTAGATGGGTGGAGGGGTGGATGGGAGGATGGGGGTGGATGGATGAACAGGTGGGTGGATGAGTAGATGGATTGGTGGGTGGATGGATGGATGGATGGGTGGATGGAAGGGTGGATGGACAGGTGGATGGATAGATGGATGGGTGGATGGACGGGCTTTAGGTGCCCTGGACTGGCTGGTCAGGGAGAGGATCTGGGGAGGGGATGAGTGTGTGGATGGGTGGATAGATGGGTGGGTGGGTGGGTGGATGGATGGATGGAAGGAAGAGAAAAGATGACTGTAGGGCACCAGGCATTTTGTCTGCCACCTGACTCCTAAGGACACTTTAGGATCCTCTTGCCAACACTTCATAGTTTGGAAGTAAGGTGGCAGTCAGAGTACCTAGTGCCCTAAAACCGGTCTTTCTTTCTCCCTCCTTCCATCTGTCTGTCCATCCACTTTTCAGTCTACCAACCCACCCATCTTCCACCCATTCTTCCATCTATTAATTCATCTTCCATCCATCAGTCCAACAATAAGTATTTATTTATTGAACACCTTCTGTGTCATCAGCCCCACTTTTCCATGTTGATATTTCCATCTAGCCAAGAGTTATAAACCCAGGACTAAGCTCTCTATCTTTCCTTCTGCAAATGTCACAACAATCAAGAGTACGCAATAACTTTGAGGCACCTGAGGTTTTTTAGCAGTGGGCTACAGGATCTGAAATCCAGGCTTGAGACTGGGCCGCACGAAGAGTTTTAGTGATGGCATACAGAGGGTTCGTGTGGCCAGCAGGGATTCAAGCACAAGTACCAAGAAAAGTTTCAATAACACCTTTTTTCCTTCAGTACTTATCGTTTGAGATGCCCCAGTTTCATAAGATAATGTGAGTGAAATTAAACCTGAACAGCTCAAGACAGAGTAATTAATGATGTCCTGATTCAGTTACAGTTACTAATGGATGGGACTGATGCCTGAGGCAGCCATTTGTCCGATAGCAGTTGGAGTGTGGTCCCCACTGGGCTCCAGACTTAGGGCTTGCCAGAATCTGGACAAATTCTCTTTGCCTCTCCTGCCCAAAGACAGGCCACAGTTGTATTCAGGCGGCCAGTGCAGACCACCAGCCACCATGACAGACTCCACAGTGACGTGTACCACCTGCTGCCAGAGACAGGGATTAGAGGCCTGGACTACTTCTGCGGACGGGGCCCGTTTGGCCTCTCGGTTGAGTAAAAGCCACTTGCCAGCCCAGTGGCTCACACCCTGGGTCCACATCAGTGTCACCTGGAGAGCGTTTATGGCAAGGCAGTGCCAGGGTCCCCGGTCCCCGGACCGGTGCTCCGGCATGTCTGCTCGGCCTTGACAGCTGGGTGGGAACCACTGGGCTTTGCCCATGGCTCCAGGCTGGTTGAACGGGAGCTTTCGGACCTGCAACTCCCTGCTGTCTGGAAGGGGCTCGTCTGAGCTGGCTCCCCAGGAGGAAAGCTCCCGCCCTCCACTGGGGGCTTTTATAGGACGAATGCACTGCGGCCCAAGGCCTGTGGCTTTGCGGCTGGACCCAGGCGACGCGGGCGCCACCACGGCAAAGCCCGCGGGCCTTTGTGCTGAGCGCCCTCTCTCCCCACGGGCCAGGCCTCTCGCTGGTGGTGGGCCTGGTGCTCTACATCTCCAGCATCAACGACGAGATGCTCAACAGGACCAAGGACGCCGAGGCCTATTTCAGCTACAAGTACGGATGGTCCTTTGCCTTCGCTGCCATCTCCTTCCTTTTAACTGAGGTAAGCTCTGTCCCCCTGAAGAGACACAGGTTGGGTGGGGCTGGGCGCTGCCCCTGAGCCAGGAGGGGGTAAGCACTCGACAGGCACGCTGGACCACCCCAGCTGCTTCCCATCTTCCTCCCAGCATGTGCCACTCCCTTGCCTTCCTGGGTCTCCTCCATCCGGACTGTCCCCAGGGCCCTGCTCCTGTCCCCACACCCACTTGCTGGCCCCCGAGTCGTGTCCTGTGAGGATCCCAGCCAGGGGAGTCAAGGCAGGCCCTGCAGTGCGTTCCTCTCTGCTGTCTTGTGCCGTAGAGTGCCGGGGTGATGTCCGTGTACCTGTTCATGAAGAGATACACTGCCGAGGACATGTATCGGCCTCACCCGGGCTTCTACCGCCCTCGGCTGAGCAACTGCTCCGATTATTCAGGCCAGTTCCTACACCCTGACGCCTGGGTCCGGGGCCGCAGCCCCTCCGACATCTCCAGCGAGGCGTCCCTGCAGATGAACAGCAACTACCCAGCCTTGCTCAAGTGCCCGGACTACGACCAGATGTCGTCTTCGCCCTGCTGAACCTCGGCCGTGTCTCCCTGGGCTGTGGGCAGCCAGACAGTCCTTCCCGTTCTCCCTGGGTGACCCCTGAGCCCCAAGCCTGTGGCGGATAGGCCCGGGCTACCCACGCCTCGCTGTTGTAACTTGACTCGTGCCCTCTCCCTGCTTCTCCAGATGTTTCCCAGCTGCCTCCGCGGGTGTGGCAGTCGGGAGCTGGCAGGCAGGCTGATTGTCAGGGCGCATGGGTGAAGCTCCACCCATGTGAGGGCCAAGCCACCGCTCTCCTCGTGCCCTGAGAGGCAGGTGTTGATGTTCCCATGTCTACTGTTTCTGCACTCCCAACGTCATGGCCGCCGGCCAGCCCGCTCTGAGATGCCAAGCTCCTGACCCAGAGGCAGCTGGTGGTGCTCTTGCTACCGGCCCGGCCCCCACGCTTTGGTCTGCGCCACCAGACCAAAAGGTGACTCTGGTGGAGGTCTGGCTTGCTCCAAAACGTCCAGCTGGCAGTGTTCCTTCTGAAATCCTCCCTTCTTTTCCATCCCCCGTTTCCCTCCAGGCACACGCCAGCCTGTGCTCTCCCTCTCCCCTCCTCGGCACAGGCTCCAACCTTTTCCTCTTTCCTTCCACCAGAGCTCCGCAGTCCTGAGCCCAGAGCGCTAAGCATGGGTCTGAGGCCACAGGGGGCGACGTCGCAAAGAGGTGTTAATGGCTGAAGATGCCGACTATGGATGGCCCTTTGGTCACATATTCAACGGGGCCTTTCATGCCTTAACCCAAATAATTGATTCCAACAGTGAGAATTCTAGAATTTGGCTGATCTGCATTCACACGACCAGGCACTGTTTCCTGCCCTGTGGTTACTCAAGGCTCTAAAATCTAATCCTATGGACAGACGTCTATGCCGCCTAAGTAGAAGACAGCTCTCCAAGAGGATACCTGCAATTTGCAGCTGGATTTGGTGACTCCCGATGCATTTTGAGGCAAATCACGGCCTACTTGGAATGATTCAACTGCTCTCCTGGGGTTGCCTGTGAACACTTGGAGGTTGTCAGTTTAATCCTAATGTAGGGAAGTTTCCACTTCCCAGGCATAGACATATGTAGGTGAAACAGATACCTCCGGAGGACCAGGCAGCGCAACACTCGCTTTCCTGGCGGGAAACCCGAGCGGGCGAGGCTTGAGTGACCTTCCGCGAGTCTGTGGAAGGAAAGCCGCGGGGAAGCCACCACCAGCTTCTCCAGGTGTCGGCTCAGCCTGTGCGTTTTTGATTTTGTGGTTTCAAGTGGCAAAACGATGCCAGGCTCTCTTGGCTGTGCATGTTTGTTGTGCCAGCCTTCCTCTTTCACTCTTGAAGACGCCTCCCGGTTCTGGGTGCACAGAGCCATGGCAGGCAATGCGTGGGCTCTGACATGTCGGGCAATAACTGCACAGCTGGTGTGTGTGGCCTTCGGAAGTGTGGCGTACCTGTCAGTTTGGGCCACATAACACGCTGCCGCAGGGTGGTGGCAGAAACAACAGACATTGCCCTTCTCACAGTTCTGGAAGCCCAAGTCCAAGATCAAGGTGTTGGTAGGACTGGTTTCTTCTGAGGCCTCTCTGCTTGGCTTGCAGATGGTTGCCGTCTTGCTGTGTCCTCACATGGTCCCGTGTGCCCGTGTGCCACTGGTGTCTCCCGGTATATCGAATTCCCTCTCCTCATAAGGACTCCAGTCAGGCTGGATGGTGCCCATCCCAATAATCAGTTTAATTTTAACTTAATCACCTCGCCAAGGGCCCTCTCTCCAGATACAGTCACGTTCTGAAGCACCGGCTGTGAAGGCCTCAACACAGAAGCTGAGGGAAGGGCACAACTCAGCCCATGGCAGGCAGGTTGTTTTGTGGCTGGGTTATGCCATTTTTTCACAGCATGAGGGGGAAGGACAAGAGAAGCCAGCGCTGGCCAGCCTCTGACTGGCCGTGGACCCTTGGGCAGCCCTCCTACTCTGAGGGCTTGACCTCCACGGCTCCCAGGCCCCTCCCCACCCACACCCACAGCTCTCACCATGCAGCCTCCCGTAGGAAGCTCCCCACTGCTCGTGTGTGTAACTTTCAGCTCTTGCCTGTAAACTGGCAGCAGCTGCAAAGCCCGAGCTCCCAGCCCGCTGGTACAGTGGCCGTTGGACGCTTGGGTTACATTTATGGATAACACCGCAAACGTGGTCTCCCCCAGAGCAGGGGAGCCTGGCTGGAGTGCTGGGAGAGCGGGTGACAGACCCAAAGTGGGCAGTTGTTTTGATGTGCACTGCTCCAGTTTCTGTCAGTGTAATTAACTCCCTAAGATGCACTTCCCTTTCTAAAATACTCCTTCCCTGTCACTGTGCCTGGCATGTTTTTGTGTACGTGGAAAAAAATAGAATCCCCTCCTAAGTACAAGCTGATGGTTGACCGTGAAGTCACTCGGATGGGCTTTTGCACTGGACACTGAGCTGCTAAGTGGAGGCACTCTTGTCCTGGGGGCAGGTTGGCACCTGGCTAGGAGGGCTCTGGACCATTGTCTCCCCTTCTGTGGGGGGTTGAAGGTGTCCATAATCCCACCACTATTTCAGGTTCCTTGCTGTCTGTAAATTAATCCCAGAACTGGGGCCTATCTGCAGCCTCTTCTCGATCAAAAGATTTTTAATCAAACATCAAAACGTATAAACAACTCAGAAACCAGAAATTAGGATCTTTCCTTAATATACTTTCTGATCTTTTGTTTCTTCAAGGACTGCAAAAAAAAAAAAAAAAAAAGCCTAGGTGGCTTTTATTTTTTCACTGTTAAGAAACGGGAGAGGTGACTGATGAACCAAAGGGCCATACATCATGGAATAAAATAACCGGAGGCTACCAGTGACCACGGAGGCACAGTTCCAAGTTGGCTCGTGCTTCCTTCTGGCCCCACAGGTGGGTCATGCCCAGCAGCACCAGATGACCTTCAAGGGACAGTGTGCAGTCAGGGCTGCTCCCAGAGCCGGGGTGGGGATGGTGGCAAGTGATATCCCCAGAGGTTCGTACGTGGGGGGGGCCCATCATTTGTGTTTGGGCGACTCTCCCTTCTCGCTAGGATAAAAGTGGTCTCTTTCCTGAGAAACAGAACCAAAAATGTGTATAAAGAGAGAGATTTATTTAACGAGTTGACTCACACAGCTGGAGGTTTGACCAGTCCAACCAAAATCTGACAAGGAAGGAGGCAGGCCAGAGACTCAGGGAAGAACAGCACTTCAAGCCCAAAGCTAGCCTTCTGGCAGAAAACCCTTCGTGCTCAAGGGAGGTCATCAACGGATTAGATGAGGCCCACCCACATTATGGAGGGCATCTGCTTTTCTCGGTGTCCACCCATGCAAATGTTAGTCTCATACAAAAAACACCTTCACAAAGCCAACCAGAAACATATTTGACCCAATATCTTGGCACTGTGTCCCCGTCAACCCAAGACATACAGTTTGCCGTCCTAAGCGAATGAAGGACAGAGGAGGGCAGGGGAGATGGCACTCCGCCTGAGTGAGCAGCGTGGCCCCTGAACTCTGCTCCCAGCAGGCTGGCCGTCTGGCTCGGACGGCCTGCCCAGTGGGCCCAAGAATCTGTTGAGGGCTCTGCCGAGTCTTGACTCTACCCGCCACTCAGGGAATCACTCTATGTGCCCATATGACACTGGGAAGTTAATCCGCCTTTGGAACGCGTCACCCTGCGGGTGAGTGGGTGCAGAAGCGGGTGAAGCATGGACTCCCCCACGTGTGCTTGCACTTGGGCAAAGCCAGGTTGGGACGGGCAGAACTGGCTAGTGCCGCAAGCGTGGGCTCAGTGTGGCTGGGATCCCTGTGGCTGCTCTACGTGGCCCGGGAGAGAGGAGGCTCGGTGGCCACCTCCCCAGGATGGAGGGTGAGGCCATCGCCCCCAGCAGGCCCCAGGGGCTGTGCACCCCACAAGGGGTTCCCGGCACACATATGAGCTGACAGGAATCGGGCAGGTTCCTGCCAGGATCCACCTGTCCCAGGGGCCAGGCCTCAGGTCCTTGGTGCTGGCAGAGCTGGGGTCTCTGGGTTCTCATGTCCCCTGTGCCAGGATCTTCTGCTCTGTGACCTTGGGCAGGTCATACCCTCCCGGGCCTGTCGCGACTTTCTGGTGTGTGAAGCCAAGATGCCCCATCCCCTTGCTCTGAGGCCCTTGGGGTTTGCAGGCAGCCGGCCCTCTGCCGCTGGTTCAGAGGCCTGAGTTCCCATCCAGTGCTGCACCACCCTCTGTGTGTGGCCAGCAGTCCTCAGTCTGCTCACGTCTATACTGAGAGAGGGATGGATGACACCCTCTCCAGTCTCTGTTCCCAGAACCTACCCCCCAACTCAGAATGCTGCGGGTTTTACAAGCCAAACCCAGCCCGGCTCAAGCGGTAGATCCTGCCTCCTCCCAGAGGCACCTGAAGACTGGAGTTCAGCTGAGCGGTCAGAAACTGGAGGAGGCACTCTGTGTGTGCAGAAAGGAGTACAAATGGCAGGCGGCAGCAGGAGGAGAGAGGACTGTGGGGAGCGAGGCCGAGCTGCACGGCCTGCATCGTCGGTCGGGCGCAAGATGGCAACCGCACCTCCGACGCAGCCTGCCAGGACGCAGCCACATCAGCAGGAAGAGAAGGAGGCCGCTCCCTGCGTGATCTACTTTCTTCTTTTTCTTTCTTTCTTTTTCTTCCCTGCCTCCTCCCTTCCCTTCTCCCTGCTTCTTTCTTTCCTTCTGAGATGAGGTCTTGCTCCGTTGCCCAGGCTGGACTTGCATGCCGGGGCTCAGCTTCCCAAAGTGCTGGGATTACAGACATGAGCCACCATGCCCAGCCCCTCTATGTCTTTCTTAGGAATAGAGACGCTTTCCCGGAGGCAACCCTGCAGACTTTACCGCGGGTTTATTTGGCCCCAACCTGGTCGTTCCAAGGCGCCCTTCTTAAGCTGCCATCCAGCATGGGGAGCAGGGTGGCCACGTGCTCCAGTTATCTGTTGGCGTACAGCTAATTCCCCCAAAACTTAGCAGCTTAAGGCAATAGCAGCACGTCACAATTATTTCGGACAGACTTCGGGGTTGATGGGGCTCAGCAAGGTGGTTCTCTCTCAGCATCTCCCAGGCCATTGGGACGACAGTGGCTGCCACTTCTGGGGCACCCGGGCTTCCTTGTCTGGCAGTTGGCATCCCCTGGGACCTCAGCTAAGGTTGTCAGTACCGGTGCACAGCCTCTTTGTTAAGGCCTGGTCTTCCCCACAGCACGGCAGCTGGCCTCTAAGCGTGAGGGTCCCAAGAGAGAGACAGAAGCTGCATGCCGTCTTTGAAGTAGCTTTGGAGTTACCTGATGCCACTTCCATCATAATCGCCAGATCACCCAGGTTCAGAGGGGAGGGAATATAGACCCTGCGATCTGAGAGGTGAAGAGTGTCAAAACCCCAGTGAGGAACACATGGGAGACAGATCCATGGTAGTGACCACCTTTGGAAAATACAATCTATCACACCATGATTGGCGGTGGCCTGTTGTTCTCTTGACCCAGATTCTGGTGAGGTTCTGTAATGGTGCCTGAGGGTCTGTTTCTGTTTCTCAAACAAACTTCCAGGCAATGTCAAGGCTGTGACACACTCTAGACCCTAGGGATTGAGTTCCAGATATCCAGCTTTTTTTAAAGCTCCCAGATGGTTCTAACGTAACGCCAGTGTTGAGAACCGTAGGCATAGACCGACTGGGGTGTATCACTGGAGCTGAGGATAAGGCACTCCTTCCTGAGTCTGGTCGGGAAGGAGTGGCTTCCCAGACAAAATGCAGGCAAGGAAGGGGCATGGCGCCAGGTAGCGTGAAGAGGCTGAGGCCCCAGGGGTCCTGCTTGCTCCCTCCCAGCCTGCACAGGCCCGCCTTCTCAGCCAAGGCTGTGCCATGGGCAAGACGTCAAGCCCATGGGCTCGTGCCTCGTCCCTCTGCCTCTGAGCCCTCCCCCCTGGAGCTGGTATGCACTGGGGTGTGCAGAAGCATGGGGTGCTATAGGAGAAAGCGGGGGGAGTGCACAGTGTGGTCTCTCCACCCCGTGGTCGGGGCCCAGAGTGGACCTCAGGCCCTGACAGGGCTGATGGGTCCTCAAGAAGACTTTGTAGTCTCAGGGCTCCAACGACAGAGTTGAGGCCAGGCTCTGTCACTGGCCTCTGCATAATTCAGTTTGCTCTCAGCAGTCAAAGAACAAGGTTTGAGGGCTTTGGGGGTTTCTGATCAGGCAAAAAAGGAGGCATGTATCACAATGTTTCCAACAGACTGAACATGGATCAAGTTCCATTTTAAACCCACCCCCACGCATGCCCCTCCCACCCTCTTTCAGACACAAAACAATCTGTGTGGAAACACCATGTAAACTGCAAAGTCCTCCTTGGATCAAGTTATTTCTAGTAACAAAATGGTGAAGAGACTGAATTAAGCTGCATGAGTGGCTCCAGGTGACTGCCATCTATTAAGCCTGCAGCAATTCTCAGTACCCTGAAAGATCAAGGCTGGCTGGTGTCCTACAAGATCAGTGCGTGGACTTGGGGTTCACACAAGGAGGGCTTCTCCATCTTGAATGCAGACAGGTCTCTTGTGAATGTGGGTTTCGACTCTAGACTTCAACTTCCGCCCCTGCAGAAGGTTACCACCACCATCACCATCGTCAACATGCATGTGAAGTTCTTAGAGAGCTGGGCACATAGCAGGTGTTTTGCAAGCACTGTTTTGTGAAATACTTTTGATCTCGAGACCTGAAGCAGTTTGAGGACTTGCTCACAATCACACAGCTAGTATTGTTAGCAGGGCGTGGCAAATCCTGTGTCAGGCACCCCCATGAGGTTGGCATCTATGGTTCTGAATGATTCCATAATCAGAGAAATAGTCCATGTTTCCATCCAGCGACAAGCAAAGGTTTCACTGTGTGCAAAGAACTGTGACATGCCATTCCCTGAAAGCCTCTCTACGTGCCAATCCCAACTCTTTATCTCCCGTCTCTGCTCACGGTACCAACCATAGTTGGAATGGCTGCAGAGCTGTCTCAGATAATTCTGCCTGAGGTCACACACTCTCGTTCCCCAGAAACTGGAGGAAGACCCACAACACATTTGGACTGACTTGTGAGCATGTAAGTGGGGGTCAACTGGCACATCCTGATGCCTGGCTCCAAGCCCAGTGCTGGGGGTGTCAGGATCAGATTCTGAGCGACTCATGGCAGGCCTCCAGATTCCAGCCTTCTGGCGGGATGCCAGGGCACCACGAGGCAAATGGGCAGTGGGCGTACTGTGGGAGGTGAGACCCCAGCATTCCGGAGAGGAGGAAGCAGTTGTTGCACTGGTCTGACGAAACGGTTCCTGAAACACCGCATGTGTGAGCTCTTGTGTTGCTGGCTGTGTGGGGTGCAAAGGAAAAAAAAGTGAGTGAGAATGGATTTTGCTCCACGACACTCAGATGTGAGAAGCGTCACCTTGTTTTTCTAAATCGAGTTAGGTCTGGTCTTGAGCCCCCACTTGCCTGGGCGGCGGTGTCAGGGGGAGTGCTGGTTTGGGGTTTGCTGGTTATTCATGACCGAAGAGGTGGACACGACGCCACACTCAGAACGGCAAGGCACAGCTTTAGGGCAAGCAGGTAAAGCAGAGCAGAGTTGTCAAAGTAGGCTAGAACACTCCCAAGAGACCAGAGGAGTGGGCTGTTTGGAGGGTGAAAGAGCCCCGTTTGTTTCTTTGGCTTTGACAACTTTATTTGTCCTAGTCTCCGTTCTCAGTTGCTAGGCCCCTCTCTTGGGTCTGATTTCCTTCTTTGTGGAGAGATCACAAATCCTTCATGTGAACTTTGACAGGAACTAATGTTCAGACATTGCTAATTCTGCCTTGTTCAAGTTATAAGTGTCTTTAAGCGATTTCGGGGTTATGTACCGTCCATCTGTTTATGACTTATTACACCTACATGCAATGAGCTCTACTTTACAGGACCAACAAACATAAGTCCAAGCCTCAATATCTTAAAGGAAAGGGGTTTGCATTTTGGGGATTTTAAGGAGCTTCAAGAGAGTCCAACAAGATTGTTCCTGCTCTAGGTTTGCAGATGTTTAGAGACGTGTAGCTTCCCCATACCTCTGGGTTCTTGGTGGTTTACAGTGACTGGTTGTGCTCTCGAACCATTCGCGGTGACTTACTGGATAATGTCGGCCTCCCTATCAGATTGTGGTGAGGAAGTGGGGAAACCATATTCCTAAGGGCAGGAAAAGAAAAAACAATATGCTTTTAAAATCCAAGTGGCTTTTGCACTCAGCCTAGCTCACCATGAAAGAAAATGTTTAAAATGAATAAATAACTGAATGCCAGCTAGTTTCCCATTCTTACCCCTTTCCCTCCATCCCCTGCTCATGTCTGCCTCACCTAACTACCTAATATTTCCACCCCCCCACAAGTGATTTTGGCCAGAATTTCCTGGGAGCTGGGAAGCCACAGTCTGTTTTCTATAGCCAAGGTGGGAGATTCTATGTTCCTCAGGGCTTCTCGGGAATCCAGGGGGGAGGGGATGGCAGAGCCTGCCCGGTGGCTGGAATCCATAGTCCAGCTCTGTGTGGGTGCCAGGCTTTTCTCAGAGGTGGGACCTTGACACCTAGTGGCCAGCGGCCTCCGGGTTACACCTCTGCCGCCCCTTTCGGACCCTGCCAGGCACTCTGTTCTCTGTGGCTCTAGGGATCCACGACTCATTTCTGCCGCAGGTGTAGGGACTGTCCCCAGGGGTTGCCGGCTCTCCCTGTCCTCCTCCAAGGACTCCTACCAAGCTACACCCTTGGGTGGGCACTCTATATCCTCCCTCTGTGGGTCCTTAGATACTCAGCGGTGGACTCTCTCTCTTGGGCTGGGGCAGGAAAAAGGAGATGAGAAAATGAAGTACTCACAGTAACTCACCACGTTATCCTAGTAGTGATAGTTAAGTTAGCTCTAATATCCTATTTGGGTTCTCGCCACCATTCATTTAGCACCTACTGCATGCCAGCGTCTCTCTTGGGCTGTGTACCCTACGCGATTTTGTTTTAGTACAATGCAGAATCTGAGTTCACCATACTCTTCAGTCTGTGTTGCACAGCCATTATTGGTCCACCCGAGGGCTAGCTCTTGGTTCATTCATTCATCTTTTTCTCTCCCCTCCACCCTTTGGGTGACCATTCAGATGTGTTTAAAATGTTTCTTTTGTTTATATGTGCGTCTTAAAATGGACATTGTTTTTGGCATGTATGCTCTAGTTTAAATAAATGGCACAACATCATGTGTGTGATTCTCTCTCAGTTTTCCACTCAGCGTGGCTTTCGTGACGTTCTGCTTTGCTCCGCGCACACACAGTCTGCTGCCTCTCACCACTGCCAAGTGCTCCACGGTGACACCTACCGCTCGTTGCCTAAATCCCAGCGGAAATCCTAGTCCTACCCCAGGAAAGCAGGACCTGGAGGCCAGAGCCTGACGCGACTGGCCTCTTGGGTCTGATCCCGATTCTTCCAGCTTTCTGCATAGGTCAGGCTGCCTCCAACTCCCCACTGCCCACAAACAGCCCGCTGTCTTCTGACTTCTGTCTCCCTTCAGCGCTGGCAGCCGATTTTGGGGGTCACACTGAGGGTGGAATCCACGGATCACAGGCTGCATGTGCAATTAATTCAACCAAACACGTTCTCCCCACTCTGCAGCACGGAGGCTCAGTCCATACTTCCCACAGGCAGGTGGGGGTGTCCTGCATCCCCCATCCCCACTACGGCAGCCCAGAACTCCTCAGCCTTGATATCTGGAGCCAGGAGATCCTTTGTTGTGGACTCTGTCTCGGGCATCGCAGGATGTTCAGCATCGTCCCTGGCCTCTGCCTGCAAGATACCAGGGGTACCCCACCTCCCACTTGTGGCGACCAGATAAGCCAGGGCTTGCCAGGTGTATTCTGAGGGGAAGCGGTCCCAGTTGCGTGCACCTCGCCTGCCCCAGCCTTCTCCCTGTGACCCATCCCACACTCCCATCAGCCCTGCAGCCACAGCCCCCCACACGCCCCGTCTCGCCTGATCTCAGAAGCTAAGCAGGGTTGGGCTCGGGCAGTAACCAGATGGGGAAGACAGGACACTGGGCTTCCAGTCCCCACCACTCAGCTTCCATGAGGCCAATCCCATCAGGCCCAGATTATTTGGAAACAAATCCTAAACATCGTATTATATCTCCTACAGCTGTTTCACTGAGTATGTGCAAAAAAACTATTTGTTTTTAAAAAGATTCTTTTAAAACCACAACGCCAAGAATGCACCTAACATATTAGCCATCGTTTCTTGATTTCATTCTAAATTCAGGTCCAGGTTTGGATTTTCTCTGTTATCAGCATCTGAGCATATGCCTGTGCTCTGCAGGGGACCCAGGTGCACACCCAGCCCCTGCCTTGCGGCCACGTTCAGGGTTCTTTTTGTTTATGGGTTCCCCCTCCTCACCCCAGCAGCTGAGTGTCGAGTGTGGCACAGCCTGGATTCTTCTAACTGTGCCTACAGTGCTGACACACAGGCTCTTCTCTTCCTTCCACATCCTGGGGATGGGTAGGTGGATCGAGAGGACGGAGGATACCCTGCCGGCAGTGATGCTACTTCTGGAGACAGGCAGCCTTTGGCGGATGTTCCTCTGTGATGTCCGTCTCCGCAGATGGTCACGGCCCTGGCGTCTTCCTCTATTAGCGGATGCAAAATGGTGAGGCTCTCACACTTGTTTCTTTGCTGATGAGACGGAATTCCGCCATCCAACGAAATCTCCCCTCCCCACTCTGTGGCCTCCGTGCTCGGTCCTCACCCGGCACTGTCACCGACACGCCCCACAGTGCGGACACTCCCGGTCCCCAGCGCTGGGCCACGTGGGTCACTCCCAGCGGCAGCAGCCCCGGTGATCCCCGCCAACTCCTCCACAAGCCACGCTGTCACCCGGTCTTCGTTGCGACACAAGTCTCCGAGTGGTGGATATTCCTGCCGTTACTCTTTCTGGCCCAGCGCTTTTCTTTTGCTTCAAGGTTGTGAAATGACCACGTCACAAGTCTCTCCTCAGAAGTCTGCCCCGAGTCAATGGCTCGAGAATGGCTCGAGAACGGCCATGCCAGGTGCTGGAGAGGCCCAGAGCCAGGTCGGTGGCACTTTCGAGGAGGCGGTGCGGGCTCCGAGCTCGCCGCAGCACCGGACGGCCTTGTCAGGAGCGAGCGTCCCCGCCCCCCCCCGTCGTGGAGGGGGGCCTTTCCCAGAGGCTTCTCCCAGCTGTGAGTCACCAGCTCAAGCCCACGGAGAAACGCAAACGGAATCTGGAGAACCGAGAGCTCGAGCCATCTCTGTGTGGGAGACGATGTTATAATATCAGGCTGTCGCCAGATTAGCGCTATTAGACAACTGCGCCAAAATAGCAGCCCTAATTATTCCCGTACCGCAGCTCAATCCGGAGCTCTCGGGGCATTTCTGCTCTCCCTAAACACAGGGCTGTCACCGCTCCTGCTCTTGTGGTCCTTCCTCCTCCTCTCCAAGACGTGGCGGAGAAGAGAGGCCCGAGCAGGCTCTCAGAACGTCTCCGTGTCCCCGGGAAGCACGAAAAGAGCAGGAGCTGAGATTCCTTCCAGCACCTGCCAAGTCCTTTACAGACG
Source organism: Carlito syrichta (assembly GCF_000164805.1). Classification (NCBI taxonomy): domain Eukaryota; kingdom Metazoa; phylum Chordata; class Mammalia; order Primates; family Tarsiidae; genus Carlito; species Carlito syrichta. The sequence goes on from NW_007227155.1 coordinate 15,776, forward strand.
GAGCTTGATTGAATCCTTAGAAGAACCCACTCGGGGAAGTGCTGTTGCTGCACTGAGCAGACTAGCAGACTGAGTCCAAAAGAGGTCTCGGAACGTGCCCCATGGTCAACGGGCTTGCAGGGGTGAAGGCTGGGGTCTGCGGATGGTCACGGCCCTGGCGTCTTCCTCTATTAGCGGATGCAAAACAGTGAGGTTCTAACACTTCCTGTGCCCTGTACTCTCGGCCTTGATGTCCCAAACGTCCCTCTGACCGACGTCTTCCCAACTTCTCTCGAGGCTCCCCAAGTCGTGCTGCCTGCCCACAGCACTGTGGGTTTAAAGCAGGAGCGGTTCCAGCAAGCTGCGTGTCTCCCTGCACTCGCGGCCCGTCCCTGGGCCAGGCTTGGGCTGGAATCCCTCGCAGGGACGCAGAGGAGGTGGATCGGGGAGGGCGGGATGCAGGCAGAGGCCGGCCTCCTGACAAGCTGGCGGGAGGATGCAGGTCGTGGTGAGAGGCCCAGGAAGGGGCGACCCCAGCCCAGACCTGACTTCCCACCAGCTCGGTTGGCTGAGCTGCCACACCATCACAGGCATCACGGCCTGCAGCCCACGGGGTCTGCCCTGCTGCAGCAGCCTGTCTCTTGCTCTGATGGGCAGATCAGTCCCCCCTCTGAGCCTCTGTTTCCTCTTGAGGCCTGTCCCAACCCCCAGGCTGTGGACTGGCACCGGTCCATGGCCTGTTAGGAACTGGGCCTCACAGCCAGAGGTGAGCAGTGGGCAGAGCGTCATCGGTATGTATGGCTGTTCCCCGTGGCTCGCACGACCACCCGAGCTCCGCTTCCTGTCAGATCAGCGGCCGCATTAGGTTCTCATGGGCATGCGAACCCTGTTGTGAACTGTGCATGGGCGGGCTCTAGGTTGAGTCCTCCTTATGAGAATCGAATGCCTGGTGAGCTGAGGTGGAGCTGAGGCGGTGATGCTAGTGCTGGGAAGTGGCTGCAGATAGATTGATTAGCACGAGCAGAGAGGTTTGACTGCAGAGACCATGACAGACCAACTGCTTGCAGATTCATACCCAAACCCTGTCAGGGAGTGGCAAGCGAGTCGAGATACTTCAACTGCCCAGCTGCATCGGGGGGCAGGCCTTAAGTAAGAACCCGACACTTATTTTAGTCCACACGTGGCCTGCCCATTATTTGATGCACCACTTCCATCCGCACCTCTTATTTTACGCTGAGTTGCATAATTATTTCATTGCATGTTACAATGCAGTAACAATAGAAATAAAGTGCACAACAAATGTTATGTGCTTGAATCATTCCAAAACCATCCCCCCAGGCTCCCCCCTCCCCCGAGTCATGGAAAAATTGTCTTCTACGCCGCCTGTCCCTGATGCCAAACAGGCTGGGGATCGCCGCTATAGGCGCCACACATTCTGCAGAGAACGAACACCAGAGGTGGCCGTCTGTCAGCTGGGCACCCGTCCCTAGTGGGCCTTTCCAAGAGCCACGCTCTGGCCTGGAGCTGGATGAGGAGACGACGGTGGTCAAGCCCAGATCTCACCCGCCCTTTGTTCTCAGGATGCCCACTGTGGCGCAGAGAAGCTGCGGCCAAGGTGTCGATGATGCCCTCAGTCACCATGTGGTGGCTGCTGCGGGCACCACCTGGGTCCCCTTCAGTGAGGGTAGCGGCCCCCGCGGCTGGAGGCCTGTCCCCGGTGAGCATTCGCGTCAGCCCCTGCCTTCGGGAGCTGCCACAGCTACGGAGAGCCCTGCCCCTGGTGAGACCCAGCCGGGCCTGAGGGTCGGGAGTCTCGGGCCAGCGCAGGCTAACTCTGAAGGGCTGGGCCGGCTGCCGGTGCTCCCTCGGGGCTGGGCCTGCGCTGCAGGGGCAGAAACCCAGCCTCGTGCCTGTGCCCCCTACCCACCCTTCCTCTCCCAAGCCTCCAGCCCCAGGACACCCCCGACTCCTACCAGTGCGCCGACTCCTCCTCTCCAGCTGCTTTTGAAGCTTCCAACCTGCAACTTGTTACAACTCAAGTACACGATGGCGGAGGCAATCTCCGAGAGGCCTGCAGGTGAGCCCAAGACTGCAGGAACCACAGGCCGGGTAGGACATACTGGAGAGAGCACCTTTTGTCCTCGTCTGCCCTCAGCCCCTTCCCCCTTCTGGCCAGTGAGTGGAGAGGGGCTTGGCCGGGCCACCAGAGTCCCTCACCCAGTGGCGCTGGTGAGGGTGGAGGTCACGCAGGGCCGACCTAGTCAGGTCCTTTGTAAACGCGATTGCACCCAGTCATATAAATTACAGTTTCCGTCTCACAGAAGGCTTACAGAGGTCACCTGCCCAAGACCACATGGCAATGAGTGATGGGGCTGGCATGTGTGCCTGGCTCAGCGTTTTCCACGCAGATTCTGCCGGGCCCTGGGCCATTCCTCGGGCCCCAGGGAGGCAAGGGCGAGGGGGAAGTGAGGGAGAGCCAGTGGGTGGTGTCCCTCGCCTCACACCCCTCGCCAGCGGCAGCGCTTCGGTGGCACCGATCTCACATGAGGTCCTGGCTGCCGTGCCCCGTGCCCCCAGCGCTGTGTTGGCTTTCCCACGCAGAGTGGCCCCACACCAACTCTGTCTGCCTTGAGTCCCTTCGGCCTGCTGGTTCTGCTCGGCCCTTAGGAACCAAACAGACAAACATCACGTCAACCCTGCTTTGCGGCTCTGGGGCCGAGAGTGTTCCTGGCTCTGGCTGGCTGGCCAACCGCGTCCTCTCCCTCTCTCTGCTTCTGTAGATGCTGTGATTCTGGACATTGCACCATCCTGGTCACTGCCCTCTATACCTCCAGATGGCCCTCTTTTATTTATTTTATTATTTTTATTATTTTTGAGTTGGAGTTGAGCCTCAATCTGGTGATTCTTCTGCCTCAGGCTTCTGAGCAGCCAGAGCTACAGGCGCGTGCTACCACGCCCGGCTAATTTTTGATTTATTGTAGAGACAAGGTCTCACCGAGTTGCCTGGGTGGGTCTCGAACCTGCAGGCTCAGGCAATCCCCTCGTCTCGGCTTCCCAAAGTGCTGGGCTGATAGGCTGAGCCACGGAGCCCGGCCCATGTCTCTTTTAGATGTGACTCCCAGCATGGATTCAGACCTCCAGCCCCAAGCACTGGGGACTGTTACTTCCTTGACATGGGCGTTGTGCATTTTCACCGTCCATTGGTTTGTTAAGAAAGCAGCCCAAACCCGTGGTTTCACGTGCCCAGGTGCTCAGCACGCCGGCAGTCTGTAAGCTGTCTTCCCCAGCCTGTACTTAGAAACTCGATTTTTGGACTCCAAAGTCAATACTTTGCATTTGCCCCTTTATCAAAGAATGCACGTGTCCGTTCACCACAGAGTTCATACCCTCCAAGAATCATTTCCCCACAAACTCCAATGCCTCCCTGATTTTATAAGAAAAGCTAGCAGCTCTGCCCTCTTCTGGCCGATTTATTATTTCCTCTTTGACATTTCCCTGGAATAGAAAGAGGCAGCTGAGAGTGTTATCACACTTTCCTGCTTGGTTTTGGGAAAGGGGGAGCACACCTCATCGACAAGGGCACCTGC
>NW_007227155.1:19546-21717 GCF_000164805.1 Carlito syrichta
AAAGGCCGCAGACCCTGCCATAAGTGGGCGATGAGGACAGTTTCAGGAGTCTGGCCCCTCAGCCCGGACAGCGCCCACGATGCTCGGCAATTGGAGCTGCCCCGGAAGGCAGGAGGAACTTCTGTCCTCCGACGAGACTATGAGCCAACCTCTGTGCTTCACATTGTACTTTGAGGCAATCCAGAACAACCCCAGACTCAGGCAAGTCAGAGCCAATGACTTTTTTCTCGACTAGACACTCCCCAACTTTTATGGTAAATGGCATCCTCAGGGCCTCAGGCCAAAAGAAACACCTGACAGTTCTGTTATTAAGTGAAACAGTCCCTGACTTCTGCTGGTCTGAGCTACGACGATGGGGTTGAGAAGGTGTATACATTCAGGAGAAACCATACTTTGAATACTGGTCTTTTCCTTGGCCAGTGATACCAGTAAGATTCACTCACATGAGTCATTCATTGCTGCATTATAAAATAAGCTTTCTGTTAGAGGAGACTTTGTCCAGTTGTAGGTTAATGTTCCAAGCCAAGTGTCTGAACATGGTAGGCTAGCCTGGGCAAGGTCATGATGATCAGCACTTGGGGGGTATCCATTTGTTTTAGACTTAATGATGTTTCCAACTTAACGATGGGTTTACCAGGATGTAACCCCATGGTAAGTTGAGGGGCATCTGCTGTTAGGTCTCTGTGCTCGGTCCTCACTCCACGCAGTTGCTGACACGCCCTGTGGTGTAGACATACCCAATCCCCAGTGCTTGGCCATGTGGCCACTCCCAGCAGCAGGCCCTGGTGTCCCCCGCCAGCCTCTCCACAAGCCACGCTGTCATCTCGTCTTCGTGTTGACGCATGTCTCCGATCATTACTCTTTCTGGCCCTGTGCTTTTCTTCTGTTTCAAGGTCGTGAAACAGCCACATCAAAAGTCTCCTCTAAGAAGCCTGCCCTGAGTAAATGGCTCAAGAATGGTCGCTTCCTTTCCAGGTGTTGAGGAGACCCAGAGCCAGGCCAGGCGGCACCTTCAGGGAGGGTCACTGGGTGGCCGCCTGGAGGTGCTGCTGTGTGCCTCTCAGAGTGTACAGCACCCTCTTGAGACCCTCTTGAGAGCTTGCTGCAGCACTCTGGGGCAGCTCCCAGTGCAGTCTGGAAGCTGTGGTGCTGGGTTCACCAGCTCGGTGCCCGTCTCCTCTGGACTCCTTGGTGCTCATCTCCTGCAAGGGAAGACATTCTCCCACACAATCCACACTCTCATCACCATCAGAGTCACAACGGCACGTCACAGCCATCCAGTGCCACCATGGACGTCAGTATAGACACTTGCGGTGGACCAAGGGAAGGGGTGACCAGCAGGACAGGGGGAGTCTGTCAGGTGCAGGATGGACAGGAGCTTCCCAGTGGAAGGGGCTATGACGCCACACCACACGGCAAAGGGGAGCGTGGGTGTCTGGAAATGCCACGTTCACCAAGGCCGAAGCCGGATCACAGGCGTGTGTGGGGCCCGCATCAGTGACCCTTGCACTCTAGGCCTTGGATTTCAGACTTCATCCGAAGGCAGGCAGGAGCCCACAGAGGCTTCAGGCAGGGTAGGCAGACAAACCAGCATCCTGTGAGAATCCCGCTCAGCTGTGGGAACAGTAGGGTGAGAGGCTGGCCTGGAAGGAGTGTCAGGACTGCCCCAGTCCAGGCAGGGCCGACTCGAGACCTGGGCAGGGGCAGGCCCCAGCACTCAATGACCCCCAACACTGGCGGAAGATGGGGACCAGCTCTCTGCTTCTCCCACGCCAGCCCCACACCTGGTCCTCAGCCAGAAACATTCCACGTGCGATTGCTTAGTGATCTCAGAGCAGATCTGTGGACACATGGGTGTGAGCACCTGCCGGAGGCCACACAGGGGCTCAGCTTCCAGGATGTGGCAGGCTGCCTTGAGAGTTCTGGAAGCGCTGGTGCTAGACTGCTGCATGTGTCTTCAGGCTCTACCAGGCGCCGCCCCAGGGTGCTGGCTACTCACCCGCAAGCGAGATAGCAAGAGTTACTTCAGGATGACGGGAAAACGCCCCTGTCACGTTCTTAGCTTGTGCCCAGCACAGAGTACGGGTACAGTAAACATCAGCTAACATCACCACACTTCTCGAAGGATCTGGGTCCCCACAGAGGAGTCCCATCCTAGGCCAAGCCAAGGG
>NW_007227155.1:21903-40344 GCF_000164805.1 Carlito syrichta
AGGGGGCAGGGTGTGGTGCGAGGGAGGTTCTGGGGCGGGGGGGGCCACGTGGAGCCGGGCCATGTGGCTGCTGCTCTTGGTGCTCGGCAGGCCTCTCCCACTCGCTCCTGGAATCCTCAAGGCGGAGGGGGGCTCAGGGCAGACCCCAGGGAGGCGGGGGGAGACGGCAGCCCCTTGGTCCAGTCGCACCCCCGCCCACAGGCCAGCCCAGCCGCTTATCCACTGGGGAGGGCCGGCACGCAGGGGAAGCCTCGACAGGAAGGGAGGCCACTCCCACACCGCCCTTCACCTGCAGTCCGCCCACTCTCTCCAGAAGGGACCTTCTCTTGGGACAATGGGCTGAGTGCTTGTGCCCCCAGACTCCTATGTGGACATCATGGCGCAAATATGATGGTGTGAGGAGCCTGTGGGGGGTGATCAGGTCATGGTGTGGAGCCCCATGGTTGGGACTGGTGCTTTTGTGAAAGGGATCCCAGGAAGCGCTCACACCTTCTTTCTGCCCCATGAGGGAACAAAGAGAAGTCGACTGACTCTGGTTCAGAAGAAGGCCTCACCAGAAATGGTCATGCTGGACCCTGACCTCAGGCTTCAGCCTCTAGAGCTGTAAGAAATGACATCTGTCATGGACAAGTTGCCCACTCTGTGGCACCTTGTTACAGTGGCCCTGGCTGACTAAGCCAAGCCTGGTGATGATTAAAATTAAATAGATTTTCAAAAGAAGGTGCACCAAAAAACCCACTGCAGCTCAAACACATTTACCTGTACAGACAGAACATTTTTAGCAAAAAAAAGAAAAAGCTGAAAACAACCCCCCCACACAAATGCCAAGCTTCTGAAGGCAGAGTGGGCATGTCCTGCCAGGAGGACGCTGCAGTCAGGGGGCTCCGGCTCACGACTGAGTAGAGACTTTACAGAGGCGCCACTTTGGCCAGAGAACACTGCAGATGATTCCGAAACGCCACCATCTTGAGCCACGGAGAAGAAAAATGTGGAGAAGCTAGCAATTACCTCCAAAGCTTTCATGGCCAGTAGACCCTGAGAAGGAGGAAGACCCAGAGTGGGGCTGTGACAGAGAGGCCAGGGAGAGGCCCTGGCCCAGCAGCGAGAGCGGAGGCGAGAGCAGGGGTCGGGCTGTCGGTGCACTCTGTGGGCTCCCACCTCGGATCTGGGGATGCGCGGACCCCTTCCCACAGCCTTTCCTTGAGACTGAATTTCTAAACAGCAAAGACCCAGCTCTATGCATTCATGGGACATCACTTGAAAACAAGTTTCCTGGCTTAGTGGAGGCACACCTCTCATGGACGAGGGGACTGTTTAAGGAAGCAGGTTCCCCTCGCCAGGGCCCAGCTGGTTGGCATGGAAATGCCCAGGGCACAGAGGCAGGCTCTAGTCGGTCCTGGCATATTCTGGGGCAGAGCAAACGGTGCACTGTGCTGACACAGCCACCTTGCTGCTGTGGAGACTGACCGTGGCTGAAAGCTGCTCTGCCTCCCAGAGTCAACAAATAACGGAAGGCTAGATACTGAGTAAGTAAAGACACATTTGAGCAGGGAGCCTGCAGGGGGCAGCTAGCCAGTGGGTCTGTGACGGAGGAAGGCTTCCCTGAGGAAGTGGCCTTCAAGCCCAGCCCTGACGAGTGAGCAAGCGTTCCTTGGTAGCTGACTTTGTGGGACCGTCACGGGAAGGGCTCTGAGACAGGCTTGAGCGCCAGGAGAAGCCCAGGTTCGCAAACAGGGAACAGAGGGACACGGGCCGGGGGACAGCGTTGGGTGAGCATCTGCAAGATAACGGTTGTGTCTGTCCACCACTAGGCAGTTTTGAAAAAAAGAGGGAGAGTGGAGAACCATTTTTCATGGAAACAGTCACGTCAGATAGACCGGTTCACAGGGCCTGTGTCTGTCCTTGTCCACCAGGTAGGACCCACCTGGGGAGACAGTGACCGTGCTCCCTATTGCTTACGGGAGAGTGCGGGAGGGCCCAGGTAACTTGTCCCAGCCTGCTGGCTGGCAAGCAGGAAGCCTGAGGTTAGGAGTGCGTTTGGTCTGGCCTAAACTTGCACATGGCCTGTGCTTGCAACTGAGTTTTTACTGAAGAGCCTCTCACCCAGTCACTGCATGACGTTGATACAGTGCCCCGGCAAGCCCTGGCCCTGAAAGAGCTTGTCTTCCCCGGGCGGGGCCTAGGGGGCTGGCACACCACAGCCGCATCACACACCAGACGCACGTTTAGGGGTAGCGAGGAAGATACAGCGGGTCACAGAGGAGTTTCAGGGGATGTTTGGGTCGAGACCTGAATGGAAGGGAGCATCTGTGGACCCTATAAAGGTTTTAATGCAGTGCAGAAAATGGTGGTACCGCTCGTAGGACCGTGGAACATGCTCAGAGCCATGGGCAAGGCTGCCTTCTCAAACGCAAAGGGAGACGCCCCCTCTGGTGGCCGGGTCCCGCAACTACATGGATTGGGCCACAAATTCAGAGCGCCAGACACCTTCGGAAACCCTGCCGTTCAGAGGCAGTGTGATGCGTGTCCTTAGGCCATAAGTAAATAAGTAGCCCTTAAATCAATTAATAAAAAAAATCTCCAAACTTCACATACATCCGAGTGTGCACACACATGCCTTATTTTTGGCAACACCTAGGTACCACTTGCAATATAAATATTAACGTTTTTCTAAACCACCTTGTTGGCTAAAACACATTAAATGTAAAAGAAGCACATTTTCCCATTTCCTACAGTAAACAGAAATTCGATATCATGCACAAAAAAGCAGAAGACAGCCATCTACATGCAGCCCTGGATTGTCCCATGTGCCTGGACATCTGGACCCCAGACCCTTCTCTGCCCGGACCCGGGGGGAAGTCGACAGGCAAGGCTGGGGGCTCCGAGACTGGGGAGCAGAACCGAGACCCGCTCTCATCGAGCAGAACAGAAGACATTGAGAGGAGAACTGTTTGCTCACTTTCTCACTGGCAGATTGGGTGTGGCCAAGGCCACGCCCCTGCCACCTGGGTCCCGGAGAGCAGTGCCCTAGGACTCAACACTTGACCATGCGTGCTTGCTCGTCCGGCCCTGGAACCACGAAGAACACTGGACGTTCCTGCTGACCAGACGCCAACTCCCAACCCCTCCCTCTAGCCCAGAGAGGCGAGCTGACTCTGGCAAGACCACAAGGTGCAGTGGGCCCAGACGGAAAGGAGGTCTCCCGATTCGCACCACGCTCTTTCCCTGCTCCCAGGGAGGCCAGTGCCGTTCGCGCAGGGTGACACAGTCCTTCTTGAATCTAGCTCTGCTTTGTCCATTGAAGGCCGCTTCACAGCAGATCTAAATTGCAGGTGGGATTCTTTGAGGACTTTTCACTAACTTTGTCACTGAAATTCAGAAGCCAAGGGAGCAGTAAAGGAGAGATGATTATCCACATACAATTTTCGAAAGCAGAATTTTCAGAAAAGTTGCCGCTTGCCATCGTCCTCCAAAATTCACTTCATGACTGAATTCCTGATCAGCCTGCAGAAGTAAGTCCCGTCTGGGGACTCGGGAAGGGGCTGCTGGGAGAGGCGGCCCAGACAGCGGCCTAGGCCAGGGTGGGATTTCGTCGCCGGCAGCTGTGACCCACTGACAGTGAGTGCCAGAGTCCACCCTGGGCCCAAGCAATATGAGGACTCGACTGGGACCAAGAGCAGGAAGAGCAGACTCTAAATAAGAAACTGGGACCTCGGGCTGGGGTTCCCGGGGTGGAGGAAAGCCAGGTGTACATCCCCCGGGAGCTGCTTTTCTGAGCATGGGGGCCCCATCTGGACCAAGAGGGGCTCCGCCCACCTTCCCTGGAGTCTCTGACAGGAGATCATGGAGGGTGGTGTGTGGGCAGCCCAGAGAGTGAGATGTCCATCTCCCGCCCTCCTGATTGTGGAGCTCTCGGGTGGAACACAGGCTCGCAAGGACAGCGGCCTTGGCTTCGTAGGGGAGGAAGGCGACAGAGGCCTGGCACGAGCTTGCTCTGCTGCAGTATCGTAAAGTCTAGAGCTTTCTAACTCGGAAGGTGCAGACCTCGTTCCGGCACAGCCTACATCCTAGTGACTGTATGCTGACTAGGTGTTGGTGGAGGACACCATGGGCTTCACAGTGGTACGGAACGAGTGTGTGGTTCACTCTTCACGGCAGCTTCTCCATGACTCTGAAGACAGTGGTCTGTGTCCATCTGAGCTGCCCTGCCTGCTCTGTCTGTGGGAAGGTGGCTCATCCATGTGAACTTCAAGACCCAGTAACTCCTGTCTCTTGGACTCTGCGGCCCACACCTGGGAGCCTCTGCTTTATGCTCGTCATGAAAACAGCACCCGTCTTCCGGGGGTCAGGACCATCAGCGTTTTTCATGTTTTGGCTAGGTAGATAATCTCTTTTTTAAACTCAGGGCGGCACCAGCGTCTTCGATTAAGCGATTGCCTTGGATTTGTGGCACCTCAAAGACTTCCCTCCAGTGGCCCGAGGTTAGAAGGGCATCTGTCTCCCTCCACCGCCTCTTGCCTGACAGCGGAGAACCCGGCAAGCGGGTGGGCCCCTGGCAGGCCCAGGTCAGAGAAATGGTGCGTTTGCCCAGACACGCGGGAACTTCACCTCCTGAATATGCAGGGGAGTCGTCTGAATTGAGGACTGAATTCAAAGGGATTCCAACTCTTTCTCCTTTTAGTCTATCAAAATTTTGTCCCTCTTACTTTGCATAATAGAGTTTAGGAATAGCCTGCACATCACAGAGCACATGAGGGCAGAGGTCTGTATGCCCCAGACAGGAAGTTTGCGTTTATTAGACACGTTGGATCATGTTCCAGGGTAAATCTCATTCAACGGTATTTTCTCCCTAGGGTTTGACTTTTAGAACCTGACCCCGAAAAAAGGGTTAATTTTGTAGTAGAGGGGCAAGGAGAAGACTTCAAGCATAGCATTGGGAGCGATAAACATGAATGAATGATGCAATATATGAGGGGGCCTTTTGGTGACACTGAGAGATAGCTATAGGGGCGCTGGGGACAACATTATAAATATCACTCACTTGCTCAGTGTGACATGGAGTCATTTTTAAATTCTTCAAGTGGGATTTGATACTAAGTCACCAAGAATATCACGTTTTCCATGGCTACAGATGCCCAATGTGGAAACCCACTCAGGAAGCAGAACTTTTGAGGCGGAAATCAGTTCACTCCTGTTCGATGGACAAATCCTAGTGACACTCTTGAGCCATGCCTGTGCATCTGGCCCCTTGCTGGAACTGGGGTGGCCCACCCAGCCCCTCGCTGAGCAACAGGGCCTCAGGAGCCCGGGCGTGTGCAGCAGGGTAGCCAGCCAGCGGCCACAGTGGAAACGCATGCGGTGCTTCATGCCCCCACGGACAGCTGCGGCCAAGGCTGGGCCTGCCCGCCCCCACTCGGCAAGGCACCTTCGGGGCCTCCCGAGAAGAACACGGGCGGGGAGCACGGTGCTCCGGGTTCTCGCCCCAGCTCGGCCACTGACGCGGGCCTCTGCAGTCCCCACGCGGTGGAGACGCCCAGCTCCGGCCTCGATGCGCCCCCCCTGCCCCCCCGCACCAGGCTCTGCTCCTCGCCTTCCCACACTCTCGGGCAGACCCCAGCCCTGTGGACATCCCAGGACCTCGGGCCCTGACCAGGACTTCAGCAGGGCCTCGGCATCTGCCCGGTCCCCGCCCACCTGCACGGCCCGCTTGAACTTCTCTCTCCTGGCCTCGAATGTCAACACCTCCTCGGTCCCCATTCTTTGCAGGCCACTGGGCTTGTCCTTTGCGAGGAAGCAGAGCAGCCGCCTCTCCGTGCCTCTATGCCCATGTACGCTTGCCTGCCTGTGTCTCCCTCCTGTGCCCTGGGTCCCTCCTGCGGGGTGGCTCGGCCGCTCTCCCTTCTCTGCATCTCCGGTTGCATCTCTGCATCTCGGCCCTCCTCTTCCTTGCCGCGGAACAGGACAAGCGCGCTCCTGGGCCCCTCCACGCCACCGCTGCAGCCCACCTGCCCGCTCACTGCCTGGTTCCTCCCATCGTTCTCTTTTTAACCCACCTCACGGGATAGTGTCCCACCTGACCCACTCTCACAGGGCTCGCCAGCGGTCCCCAAATGGCTGAATTCAAGGCCAACCATCCGAAGGATATTCTGTGGCCTGTGTGCAGTCAGGAGCAGCTGACTCATTCTCCTACCAAAGCTCACCCCTTCCCCTCCACTCAGTCTCCAGCGCCTTCCTGACTCTCTTCTCAAGGTCTGAAAGCAAAGTGCCCAGGCTCAGTTCTCAGATGTTTTTCCTCCTCCGAGCCTCGCTCCCTGGGGAGTCTGTCCAGCCTCACAGATTTACATACCAAGGATCCCTCCATGTGTCTCCATGGAGACCTCACCCTTGAGCTCAAAGCCCAGCTGGCTGCCCCATTTAACTTCTAGAGCAGAACTTCTGGTCCTCTGGAAGCAGACCCCCTCTCCCTGGCTTCCCAGCTCCTCGAGGGTTGGTACTTGACCACACACCTCCTCAGAGGCAGCTCCAGCTCGCCGTGTTCTCCCTACCCGCTCCCAGCTCAGCCTTCGGGACTCTGTCTCCAAGACGCACCCACCCGGATGGATAAATAGAATGTGGCCTCTCCACACAGCACAATGTGCTTCCGCCTTAAAAAGGAAGGGATTCGACGCATGCCGCCGCATGGACAGGCCTGGAAACACTGTGCTGAGCAAGAAGACAGGCAGGCCCAGAAGGACCAGCACGGCTGGATTCCACTCACGTGACAAACCTAGCACCATCAGACAGAAACACCACGGTCGAGCGGGGTTGCCAGGGCTGGGGGGCGTGGGAGTGCCGAGGGGGTGATGGGGGCGGCTTCCGTGTCTCAGATGGAGGAAGGGGAGCGGCCACGCAGCAATGTGTGTGCTCAATGCCACTGGGCTCGGTTGCACACTTGGACGTGGTGAAGGCGGCACACTTTACGTCATGCATGTTGTGCCATAGCTAACATAATTTTCTAAAGCAACACCTAGGATCTGATCGCTTCTTACCCACTTTATGGCCGCCACTCCACCCAGGCCACCGCAGACTCTTGCTGGAACTGTTGATGCAGCTTCCTGCTTCGCCTTTGTCTCCACCAGCACCAGAGGGATCTCGGTAGGCTGGGGCTCATCATGCCCTGTCTCGCCCTAAGCCCTCCGTGGCTCCCACCTCTCTTCCGACGGTAGCCAAGCACACCGGTCCGAGGTCTGGATGGGACGCAGGTAAAGAGAAGGTCAGAGTCAAGTCCTGTGTCTGCACCGTGCCTCCGTGGCCTCTGGGACCCTACCTACTTCCTCCCCCTCCATTTATTTCCTCAACATTCCTGCCCTGGGGCCTTTGCACCAGCTGCTTCCTTGTCCTGAAACTCTTCTGGCTAGTATCTGCCTGGCTGCTGCCTCAGCTCCGTTTATAGTTCTCCCCTTGGCCAGGCCTTCCCTTGCGGGCCAGTTGAAAACGGTGACTCCAGCGGGGCACTCCATACCTCTCTGCCTGCACCTTCCAACACACGACATGCTTGCTTTCCAATGTTTCACACTGTGTGTCTGCCTTATTAGAACACAAGCTCACGCGGGCAGGGATTTTTGTCTATTCTGATCATTGATGTGTCCCCAGTGCCTTGAGCCTGGTGGGTATCGGGAGCTCAGTAAGCCTTTGACCAGTGGTCAGGGGCGAAACCATGGGCCGGTCATTTCACCCCGCAGAGCTTCTGCCGGGCCGTCCAGGCCAGCACCTCGCAAACGCCAGTTTGGGTGGGAATGACCCAGAAAGCCTGTCGAGCAGACAGCTGGGCGCCACCCCAGAGAGTCTGACCCCCGGATCTGGGGAGGAGGGAAGAGCCGGCATTCTCGAGAAGCCCCCAAGTGCTGTCACCCGCGCTGCCCCCATCTCGCTACTTCCCAGGGGTGAGCAAAGACCCAGGAAAGGGAGAGGCCGCAGGAGCAGGCGGGGGTGGGTTAGAGCCTCCCTTGCCACAGCGGGGCTCCCTGGCCAGGAGAGGAGGCCTCTGCCTCCCAGAGCTCTGCAGAAGAGAGGCGTCCGGGGGCTGGCCCAGAGCGGCAGCAGCCCCGCCCTTCCTCTGGGGTGTTCAGCTGAGACTGGCACCGGCCAGGAAGCCGCAGAAGTGCCCTGTGTGTGCACACAGTCCTGGAAATCCGCTCACTCTCCTGAAAACCCAGCCGCTCCCTTGGAGAGCGCTGCGGCCCCTGGAGCACAGGCAGAGTCGCCCGCAATCGCCCAGCTCTGATCTCGCTGCCTTCTCCGTGTCCTCCCATTCTCTCCGCCTCCTCCTCACGCTCACACAGACCCGAGTCACACCCCATCTCGCCTGCCCGGACCTCGCCGTGCCTTCTCTTCTTTCCAATCCCTCCTCCACACCCTGTAGGGCAGCCCCCGGCACCAGTGACCAGGACCTTCCGTCCCCACTCCGAAGGCCTGCTGCGAGCTCTCCTCTGCCCACCCGGGTTGCTCTTTTCCCGCCCCAGCGGCAGCACCTTTTCCCACCCTCAGGCCCAGCGCTGCGAGTGAAGACACCACGGGAGGCGGCCTTTCCAGGCGGACACAGCTCGTTTCTACTAGGGTCTGGGAGTCATCACGCTGTCAGCATGCAAAAGCACCCACAGAGTACCAGGCGTGGCAGCCGGCCGGGCGATCGGAAGTAAGAAGTTTGCATTCAGAGACCTTCTGAGACAGAAAGAAGGGAAAGAAGGAGGGAAGGAAAGGAGCATGGGCGGGAGGAAGGATGGAAGGTCTTGGAAGCCGCGGCTGTAATGAGCTCACGATCCAAGTGCAGCGGGTCAGGGGGGCTTGGGGTGTGAGGTGCTACCCACCATCACTGGGGGTCCTGGGGATGTAGGCGGGGTCACCGGGTCCACATGGACGGCCACAGCGGACGGGGTGCTGGGGATGGGCCTCCCAGAATGGGCAAGCCTCTGGCTAGCCAGGCAGAGGCACCCGCGCTCCAGGTAGCCGTGGAGGGACAGCGCCCTTAGGTGGAGGCCAGCCTCGGCCGGTGTGATCGGTGCCATCAGGGCAGGGTGGTGGGGGCGGGGTGAGGCCGGAGAGGCTGAGGGACCTTGTCGCTAAGGAGCTGAGGCTAGTCCCTGTGCTTGCAAGGCCTTATTCTTTGGTGGAGACTCACTGGAAGCCTGTAGGGTTATGTGTTGGGGTACTGTGACACTGGAGACCGTTCAGAGGGGAACATGACTCGAGACAGAAGGGCCCAGAGGCGCCTGTGAATATAGCATCGGGTTAGACTTGGCTACAAGAAACACACACAGATTCCAAAATAGCAGGAGTTCAGCAGGACAGAATTGCCACTTCTCTTTCACAGCCAGGGAGTCTGGAGGCAAATGATTCTCATGGTGTCAGGGGTCCAGACTCCTTCTAGCAGCCACAAGGGGCTTCTGTTCCCATAATCATCTGTGGTCCAAGATGGCCGCTGAAGCCTTCCAGTTAGGAGGAAGGAGAAAGAGGGAAAAGAAACCATGCCCCCATTTAAGGAGGATTCCTGAAAGTTACGTATGCAAATTCTGCTTACATTCTTTGGGTGGGACTTCGTCATATGGGTTTTACCTTGCTACAAAGCTAGGAAATGCAGTCTTTACTCCAGAAGGCCACACGTCCAGCCACACATTAAGGGTTCTTTGACGCAGAGGAAGGGAGGAGCAGCAAGCAGGCTGTCCCCGGCCATGAGCCTGGCCCTGGCCAGGGGGCTCCTGCACTTCCCTGCCTTGACCAGAGGCAGCTGCAGGAGCATGCACACCTTCCTCCCTCTGGGGCCTCTCTCTCCGTACACCTCGGGCTTCAGGATCCCCCAGTTCTCTCCAGACGTGCTTTGCACGCAGAGACGTGAGAGAGATGTGAGGTTGTCTGCAAAAACTCGGAGCACAAAATAAGCAATAGACACCAGCAAGAAACAAGTGGTCTTGGGCATGGAGTGTAGTCAGTGCCAGAGTAGGCCCCAGGGATGAGCTACCTGGTGGATTCCAGAGGGGAGCGGGTGGTGGGGCCCTCAATCAGGAGGAGACGACGTCCCAGGGGACGCAAGGGGAGCTGGTCCCAGAGCAAAGAGCCCTCTTGCTCTCTCTCTGTTATTTTCATTACCTCGGATGGCTGGGCACAGAGAGCAAGAGGCTGGGGTCGCATGGAAGGGTCTCAGGAGGTGGAAGAGGGCTGCTCTGATGCTGGCCGTGCTTACACCAGCTACAGGACTCCTTCAGGGTCCGTGCTCAGCTGAGAGGCCTCCCGGCAGCGTCCGGGGACTTCCAGAGAGTCCTCCTGAGCCAGTGGGAACCTTTCTACCAACTGCTCCACCCCCACGAGGCACAGGCACCTCCCACAAGGGCCCCGACTCCCCTGAGCTTCCTGGCTCTGCTGAAGGCCCCCACCCTCATCTTGCTCTCCCACGGCCCCCCAGCTGCAGCCTCCCAAGGCCCTCCCCCTCGCCTCATCCTCCCACCCCAGCCTCGCCCTCCCCAGGCCTGCTGTCCTGACCGCGCCCTCCCCAGGCCCTCCGTCCTAGCCTCAGCCTCCCAAGGCCTCCCACCCTAGCCTCGCCCTCCCCAGGGTTCCCTCCCCTCCCCCTCTCCAGTGCCCCTACCCCCAGGGACCTCCTCACCCTCACCCTCTGAGGCCTCTTTGGTCCTCTTTCTCTGGTTGTGGCCTTTGCCTTCGCCTTCCTGCCCCAGCCTTCCCTGGTGTCTGCGGCCCTGGCTTGGCTGTTGCTGCTGCCTTGTTTCTATGTTTGTTTAAGCCACCAGCCCCAAAGCCTTGTTGTAGCTCCAGCCCCTTGAAGCCCAGCCAACCAAGACCCAGGCCTCGCTGGGGATGGAGTCTTCTTATTCCCCTTCCTCCCTGCTGGGGCATGAGCTTGCACCCAAGGGAGTTCTGCCGTCTTTGCCAGGCATGAGTGGAAGCACAGGGGCCTCACCACCGGGGGTCCGGCGGCCGAGGGCCAGCTGGTGAGGTTTGGTGACGCCTTCCCGGGAGAGCATGGCTCCTACGTTTCCTGAGGTCTAGTCTCTGCTCAGCCTGGCTGGAGACCCAGTGGATACGCATGGTGGGGAGAGGAGTACACGACGGAAAAGCAGAGCCCGGGCTCTGAGAGGGCCTCCAGGCAGGGGAGACTGGCAGGAGGGACACGGCGGGGCCTGTTGCGCAGGCACAGAGCCACTTGCCCAGAGGCCCAGCAGGTGTCTGCAGGAAGTCACACTGGCTTCAACTGAGCGCTAATGCCGGGCCAGCAAGAGAAGCCCCTCCTCAAGCCTCCACCCACCGACAGCTCGCAAGGAGGAGAGCCCTGGCAGGAAGCAGCTGGGGGCGAAGACAGTCCTAGCGGCGTCTGGCTCACTGAGGCCGCCTTCCC
This sequence comes from Carlito syrichta, assembly GCF_000164805.1. Classification (NCBI taxonomy): domain Eukaryota; kingdom Metazoa; phylum Chordata; class Mammalia; order Primates; family Tarsiidae; genus Carlito; species Carlito syrichta. The sequence continues at coordinate 33,287 of NW_007227155.1, forward strand.
CGAGGGTCTAGCTATATCCCTGTGCTTGCTGCAATTAGTTCTTCAGCTCCTCCCACACGCCCAACAAAACCCTTTTGGCTTACCTTGACTGAGTGCATCCGTCATAATCAGAGGAAATCTGATGAAGGATCGCTTACCTGTGCGACACCACCCCTGGGTGTCCCCGGCTTACATGCCTGACTGTCCCTTCTCTTTGGGGAGAGCGTGCTGGGATGCTGAGTGTGTGCGATGCTGCACGGGGGTAACCTTAAATCCTCTCCCGACTGTGGAACAATCTCTGGCTCTTTGCTCGTAGCCAACAGAACCATGATAGCTGGCGCTGGCATTGTGCATGCTACAGACTGGGAAACTGAGGACAGGACAAGTGAGCTGGCCATTTCTCAGGGGTGGTAGAGAGAGAATGAAACAGACCTGTCTCGCTGCAAAGGCTGAGTTCTTCACCACACATTATCTGCAGCATGCAGCGTCACCGCAGTGTGCTTTTGGACTTGTGATTAGCATTCTGCTCCCCAGTCCTGATTACCTAGATTTGTCTCATTCGGGCACTGACATAGTCTATTTCAAGAAATAAGCTTGGTTGCCACCCGTTGTTCTGGCCTGGAGAAAGTCAGTGCAATTCCTCCTCCTTGCTGCCCTGCCATGACACTCAGTAGATCCTGGTGGAGGTGGGGTGTCTGGACACGCGCCCCAGGGATAAAGGAATCCCTTAACTGTCAAGGAGCAGCGAAGATGCAAGACCAGGCTGATGTGGTCAGGGGGAAGTCGGAAGCACGTGGATGGTCCTGGAACCTTGGGCCTAACAGATAATTGGATGGAGAGAGAGCTCAGCGCATTGTTGGGGAATTGCATGCGGCCTCCATACTTGGGTTTCAAGAAATAACGGTTTCTTAATTGGGGCAAAACTGAAATCTTGTTAGATTTCTAAGAAGGAAAACCCCATGACCCATTTGGTCCTCATATCCTTGACTTGTGTCATCTTTTTTTTTTTGAGTTGGAATCTCACTCTGTTACCCAGGCTGGAGTGCAGTGACATGCTCATGGCCACCGCAGCTTCAATCTGCTGGGCTTGGACTATCCTTCCACCTCAGCCTTCCAAGTATCTGGAACTACAGGCATGTACCACCACACCCAGCTAATTTTTTGATTTATTGTAGAGATGAGTGCTCACCAAGCTGCCCAGGCTTGTCTCAGACCCACGGGCTCAGGCAATCCTCTTACCTTGGCCTCCCAAGGTGCTGGGATTATAGACGTGAGCCACTGTACCCAGCCTACTTGTGTCATCTTAATTGCATGTGTGTGTTTCTCCAGAATGAATACTGAGAAAATTTCAGCCACTACTCCAAGGGAGTGGACTTTCTGTTCCAATCCCTCATTCCAGGTGTTGTACTTGGCTCTCCTGATGAGAGGGTGCACGGCCACTGGGCATTCTGTGACTTCTTGGTGGCTGCTGGCATGAAATGTGAACGGCACTTCCAGGGGTACTTGGCCAGTCTGTGTGAGGCAGAGATTCAGCTTTCACTACCCAGAAGCCAAGTCATGTCTGGCTGTAAGTACTGTTCCTCAACGAGCAAAGGTGGTGGTGTGTGTGGGGGGGGTCAGCCCCTCGGCCTGGACCACAGCTGCGCTTAGGAGAGGAGCGTCCCCTTTGACTTGGAAGGCACTGGGAGCGACCACCTGGGGCGGAAGTAGGCGCCCGGGCTGGCTTGGGTGGGGAGAACAAAGAAGAGCAGGCATGTGGTGGCGGGTGTGAGCGGGCCGGCATGCAGATGGCAGAGGGAGTCCGACAGGGCGGAGAGGCCAAGGGAACTTTCAGAGTGGCGGAGTCCACTTCAAGCCGGTGTCCCTGCACAGCCCGCAAAACTGAGGCTGACCTTCAACCTGTCTGGACTGGCCGTGGGGCTGATAGTACTATAGGCCCTCACCATCCTTGAAAACGCACAGTGCTAGTTGTACCTTAAGAGAAAACAGACAGGGAATACTGCTTCTCGAAGTTCATGATCAGGCTGGACATCTCCAGGCCCTCGCAGCCGGCTTGCGTAGGAGAGACGGATGTGGGGACCTCACATGGGGAGGATTTCTGGGGTGGGGACTCAGATGGGGGAGAGGCAGGGCAGGTGAAATACATGCCCGTTATGAGACAGTGACCTAAACACTGAGCATTGCCCACCTTGTTCCGGGTCCAGAGAAGCCCAAAGGTGAAAACGTGGCATCTGCCCACTCATCACCTCGTTCTTGCCAACTGGTCACTCAGCCTCTGCTTGAATATCCCCAGGGTCAGGACACTCACTGCCACCCAGGGAAGTGAATTGTAGCTCTGTGTCACCAAAAGGTAACATAGAACGGGCCGCCTTTCCCCATCTCGCTTTACTCTTTGAGTTGGAACCTCCAGCCTCTGGGCATGTGTGGCGTCACAGGGTATGCATGCCTAGCATGGAGAACCCAAAGCTAAGATAGTCCCTGAATACCTGAATGTTGAGGTCCCTCTGCACCCCAACATATGCCATGCCGATGCCCTGTGGCACTGTAGCTACTGCTCACTCCGCCATTATCATGTGCTAAACAGTTTACCTATGCCATCACAACAGCCCTGTGAAATAGACACAATTACGACCCCAATCTGCAGATGAGGAAACAGAAGCTGACAAGGTTTAATAACTTGCCCAAAGTTTACCCAGTTAATGAGTGGTAGAACTGGCTCAAACTGCAGCCCAGCCAGCCTTAACGGTACTTCCTGGTCTGGAGGATAAAGCTCCTTTCACTCCTGACCACACTCTCCCTCTGTACCTCGCACGAAACCCAGTGTGTTCTGCATCGCAAAGGACAAGGACAGGGCAGGCTGTCCCTGGGCATCTTTCTCTTTGCATTTTGTGAGAGGCTGTCTGTCCAGAGGGAGGGAGTCTGGCTTCTGGATGGCACAGCCTGTGGCCATGCTTTCCCAGTCCTGCCTGGACAAGTGGAGGCCCAGGACAGGGAGAGACATGCAGACACAGTTTCTGCTCCAAGCATCTCTGCCCTGGAGGGAGAAGGCTCTCGGGACCAAGTCATTGATTTTTTTTTTCTCAGCTGGACCCGCTCTATTGGCTCATATTGTGCCCTGGGAACCTAGGGATGTGGATTTTCTGGGTGATGGAGACACTATTTGTTTTGTTTTTTGTTTTTTTGAGTCAGACTCCCACTCTCTCACCCAGGCTGGAGTGCAGCAGCACACTTACAGCCATCCCAGCATTGACCTGTTGGACTCCAGTGAGCCTTCCATCTCAGCCTTCTAAATAGCCGGAACTACAGGCGGGCGCTACCACACCCAGCTAATTTTCGATTTATAGAGACGAGATTTCCCCAAGTTGCCCGGGCTGGTCTCGAACCTGCGGGCTCAGGCGATCCACTTACCTCAGCCTCCCAAAGTGCTGGGATGACAGGCTGAGCCACCAAGCCCAGCCTGATTTTTTTTTTTAATAAATGAAAACCTAAAGTAAACCAACATCCTCACAGGCATTTTGTGTTCTGTTCTCAGAGATAAAAGATTTGAAGCATATCTGTCTCTCCTCTCTCTCTCTCTCTCTCTCTCTCTCTCTCTCTCTCTCTCTCACACACACACACACACACACACACACACACACACACACACACACACACACACCTTACCAGCCTCTTCCCCCACTGGCGTCCTCCTCCCTCTGAAGCTTGTTTATGAAGCTCAGCTTAGCAAGACTGTCTTCTGGAGCGTCAAGACTCGGTATCAGTGGCAACATCAAAGAAATATATTCTTTTCATATGCTTGTCGCTTGTGTCTAAACCCAGAATAATGATTTTCTGCTTAAATGCATAGCTCTGCACCTTTTCCTCTCCCACTTAAAGTGACAGTTCGGTGTGCTGTCAGTTTGTCTTTGGAGAAGCCCTTCCTGGCTTTCATGTGAATTTGCATCTGGAAGATCTGCTATGCCGTGTGGCATGTCATAACAGGGAAATAATAGCACGGCTGATTAGTGGGTCTGGCAGGAAGAATGTGGGGTTGTGTGCACTCTATTCCTCCTTCCTTACGTGCTCCCTGAGCACCTACTGTGTGCTTGGCGCTCGGGACGCATGAAATTGCAGTCCAGTGAGACACGTGTTCCTCCCCCCTGCTGAGAGCAAAGAACATGCACCTCACGCAGTGCATAGCATAGAGTGAATCTTTGCCAAATACATGGGTCTTCGGTGTTTTTATGTGGAAGATTGCAGAAAGCACCGGGACATTTGCAGCTCCTCCTGTCAGAGGTGACGTCATCGGTGTTGCCACCCTGTGATTCTGGGTTGGCCTCGTCTTGCTTTGGCCAATGGAATGCAATGAAAGTGACATGTGATTTCCATTGTTTTTTGCATATGTAGAGATCTACTCTACGTGGATTCTGCCAGGATAAAACCAACAGACTGAATTTTTTCTTTTTCATTCTGGGATGCTGAGAAAACCAGAGTGCTTTTCCTGCTTTTGCCCCCACCCAACACTTCTGACACCCGTTGTGTGAGTGTTGCCTGACTCCACACCCAGCAACCCCCTCGCAGACACCAGCTGAATGTCCCCTAACTCAGCTCAAGCCTTACACCCTCTGCCTGGAGATCGTGACCTGTCACATAGGCAGCGGGCTGGGTCTCCCAAGACTGTCCCCCACTCCAGATGCCAGTCACAGTCACAAGTGGTAGCTGCCACCTCTGCTTCTCACAGGCCTGCTCTGCTTTGGGGTTCCTAGGACCCTTCCTCAGAACCAACTGACTTGTTAGAGGGCCCCCTGGCCCTCGGGGAAACGACCATTCTCGATAAAGGACATCACAAAGGATGCAGATGAAGAGATGGTGAGGGCAAGTGTGGTGGGCGGAAAGGTGTGGTGCCGCTGCCCCTCCCTGGCTGTACCACCGAGAATGCCCGGGCTGCACGATCCAGAAGCGCTCCGAGGCTGGTCCTCCGGGCTTTCGTGGCGGCTTCGCCACAGAGGCACGGCTGACTGCCTCACTGGCCATTGGGGATCGACTTCGCCTTTGGCTCCTCTCCCCGTCCAGGAGGTTGGGGGCTGGGGCTGCAAGTCTCAGCCCTCTAGTCGTGCCATAGTCTCTCCTGTGAGCAGTCCCATCTGGAAGTCACCGGTCATCTCAGCAGCATCCAGAAGGCGCTCCATCACTTCAGGGATTCCAGGGGTTTTGGGAGCTGTGTGCCAGGGAGAGGAGATGCAGACCAAATCTATATTTCACAGCATCACATCGATATTCGTGTAGACTAAAGACAGATTAACAAGAGAAAAACAAACCAAAGTTTATTAACATGCATATTTCATCTGTACATGGGCGATACCCAGAAAATAAGGAGTTCTCAAAGAAGTAGCTTTGAATTCCTAGCTGATATGGTGTCTTCAACAATGAGAGCACATATCTGAAGAGGTGACAGGGCAAAGGAAAAGCACCGTGAGTGTCTGGGAACACTTTTGGGGGGACACAGAGATGGTAGATAAAGGCTAGTTAGTAAATCTTGTTGACATAGACTTTTCTGGTATTGTCTCCGTGGAGGTCAAAAGCCCGTTTTTTTAGTGATTAGCCTTTGTTCTCTCTGGTGGAGAGGGAGGCAGGATATCTGTTGTCCTTGTAAATCTATGCTTTGCTTTCAGGCGAACAGAGGGAGGGCATTGAGCTGTTCTGTATCATTTCTTCATGATAGCCTTTGGCTCAACAAGTTCTCACATTTTGGGGAGGCATAGTCTAGTTTCCCACATTCATTGCATAATAAAATAGCATCGGACCACACTCCATACACTAAATTCTATCTTTTTAACTTAAAAAATTGTGAACATTTTTGTCACAATATAATATTATTTTGTAGTATTTTTATTAGCCATATGTACTTTATTTTGTTATTGTAGCTCATTGAGACAATCCCGTTCAGGATGGACACTGACACGCTTTTTAAATTTTTACTGTCTTAAATAATATGATAGTGAATATACTTACACAAATATCTAGAGATCCACCTGTGATTATTTCCTTAGGGCAAATTATTTTAAAATGGAAATGCTGGATTAAAGAGAAACTCCATTTTCTTTTTTTAAATTAGCTTTTTTTTTTTTTGAGTTGGAGTCTCACTCTGTCACCCAGACTGGAGTGCAGTGGCTGCTCCTGGCAGCCTCGACCTGCTGGGTTCCGGCGATCCTTCCGCCTCAACCTTCCAAGTAGCTGGAACTACAGGTGCGTGCTACCACGCCCAGCTCATTTTTATTTATTGTAGAGATGAGGTCTCGCCAAGTTGCCCAGGTGGGTCTCGAACCCGCGGGCTCAGGCCATCCACTCGCCTCAGCCTCCCAAAGGCATGGGATTACAGGCTGAGCCACCGAGCCAGGCTTAAGTTAATTTTTCAATCTCAAAGATATGGGGTGTAATTCAGATGTAGGTATACAAGTGATGATCGTGCAGGTGAAGTTTGGGCCTCCCTCTGGTTCCCACTTTGCCTTGTTTGAGATCAGGTACCCTCGTTGTTGTCGTGTGGCCCCTTCCCTCCTTGGCAGTGTCCTGCCACTGCTAATCCCCTTCTTGTAGTATCATGGGAAATGTTCAGGGTCCACTTATGAGTGAGAACATGTGGAGCTCAGTTCTTTGTTTCTGTTATAGGTCACTGAGTATGACAGACTCTAAATCTACCCAAGTTACTGCGAAGTCCATAATTTTGGAGAAGCTCCATTTTCAAGGCCTTGGGGTCATACTGTCACGTTGCTCTATAAAGCAGATAGCAATCTTTTGATCTCAGGTCCCTTTTACAATTTTAAAAATTACCAAAGGGCCTTTGTTCATGTTGGTTCTTCTATCAATAGTGTACTAACCATTATAAAAATGAAAGCATAGAGATTTCAAAAATACTAATTCATTTAAAATAACAACAATAAACTCATTAAAGGCTAACATGGCTGGGCTCGGTGGCTCAGCCTGTAATCCCACGCTTTGGGAGGCCGAGGTGAGTGGATTGCCTGAGCCCGCGGGTTCGAGACCCGCCTGGGCAACTTGGGGAGACCTCATCTCTACAATAAATAAAAAAATTAGCTGGGGGT
>NW_007227155.1:40364-68289 GCF_000164805.1 Carlito syrichta
CTGGGTGTGGTAGTGCGCGCCTGTAGTTCCAGCTACTTGGAAGGCTGAGGCAGAAGGATCGCTGGAGCCCAGCAGGTCGAGGCTGCGGTGGCCAGGAGCGGCCACTGCACTCCAGTCTGGACGACAGAGTGAGACTCCAACTCAAAAAAAAAAAAAAAAGGCTAACATAAGTAATATATGTGATAAAAAAAACTATTTTTACAAAACAAAAAATAGTGAGAAAAACAGCATTGTTTTACATTTTTGCAAATTTCATTAAAATCTAGCTTAACAAAAGGTGCTGGATTCTCATATGTGCTTCCATGTCAGCATGCTACTTGGCACGTGTGAAAAACTCCATCGTACACTAGTGAGGGAATGGGTGTGAACAAGGCAAATAACATCTTAGCATTATTATGAAAATAGTTTAAACCCCTTCAAAGGGGGTCTGGGGAATATTATCTTTAAAACACAACAAAAAACCTTTGCTAATTTGTTAAGCATAAAGCAAGATCTCTTTGTTGCTTTTTGTTTGCTTGTTTGAGTTGGAGTCTCACTACATCACCTAGGCTGGAGTGCAGTGGCATACTCACTCCCACCCCAGTGTCGACCTGCTGGGCTCCAGCGATCCTTTTGCCTCAGCTTTCCAAGTAGCTGGAACTATAGGCGTGCACTACCATGCCTGGCTAATTTTTTTGATTTACTGTAGAGATGAGGTCTCACCACATTGCCCAGGCTGGTCTCAAACCTGCAGGCTCAGGCAATCCTCTCGGCTCCACCTCCTAAAGTGCTGGGATTACGGACTTGAGCCACTGTGCCCAGCTGCTGTTGTTTTTTAAAATACCCCTTTGAGATAAAAATTATATACCATAAAGTTCACCCATTTGAAGCACATAAATCATTATTGCTTTAAGTCATTAAGTTTCTGAGTTATTTGTTATACAGCCATAGTTAACTGATATAAATTATATATTACAATAGACAGTGAAAGAGAAGCATGAAATAAATAGTTTCTGTACAGTAAAGACAGCTAAATCAATATGTGGCATTATTATTGCTATTGCTTCTATTTGTAACAGTCAAATATGTATTGAGTTCCTGCTCTTAGCATTTGTTAGTCTCTATCTCATTCATACTGTTCTGTAACCACCCCTGAGAGAAAATTTATTAGCTCAGTTTCTGTGCCCACAGATTTTAGGAAATTATTATTGCCTACCCCAGCCCCAGGAGTTAGATGACACCATCTCTGTTCCCAAAGGGTGGGTGAGATGCACAAATGTGAACCCTCAGAACACCACCCATTCATCCTCTCATGTATTTATTTTACAGACATTCACTGAGTCTCCAAATTGCACCAGGCTCTGTGCTAGGCTCAGGAGACAGAAACCAAGGATGAAATCCCTCCGGCTGCTTCCAGTTTCAGGAGCTGGTGGTCTGGAGAGGCGTCTCGGATTACTTCATAAACACTGAATCTCATATGTCAACACATATTCCAAGATGAGAGAGGTCAAGGGTGACTGTGGGAGGGAGGGGTGAGGGCAACCGGACTTCAGGAGGAGAGGCTGCAGTAAGTGCAGAGAAGCTGGGGCAATGGATTGGGTAGTAGAGGGAAGAGCCCAGACTGAGCCTTGTTAGGAGAGAGGGAGTTCAGTTTGCCAAAGTGGGTGCGGGCCAGACAGGCCGGGAGCTAAGCATTTACAGCAGAATAGCCCAGAGATGGTGGTGTCTTTGCCCTGCTACAGTGCCTTTGTTCTGAATGGCAGACATCATTAGTGAAGCCCCGTCTCGGTCTTGCTGAGCCTAGGGTCTTTTTCAGCCATGTGCTCCAGGCAGCCACCACAAAGCAATCAGAGTTTGCATACATGATGAACCTTCTTGGCCATTGCTGGAATAGTCATGTTATCTCCTGAGAACAAAAGACAGAAGTACCTAGCTGGCTCCAGAGAAGGTGAGTCATAGAGTGAAAAAGAGAAAGAACTCTGGGGTCAGATCCTGAGGCTGGAGGCTGCCTTCTCCACGAACCAATTGCAGAACCTTGTGTAAGACATTTGCTCTCTCTGCTGCTCAGCTTCCAGGTCTGAAGAAGAGGAAAAAGAGGCTCGTTCCTGAAGAGGCACAAGGAAGACCATCCACTCAAAGCACCACAGCGTCCAGAATACCCTGCCCCATTCCAGCTCTCACATCCTTCATTTAGCAGTCAACCAACCTCCAAGTGGACTGAGATGAGGAAACAGACTCAGCAGAGGCGAGTCAAGCATGCGTGTGTCACAACTTGGCCGTGTAGATGAGGACAGAGCCCATGACCCCCAAATCATTACATACCATTCTGACTCCTGGAAGAGCAACGCTAAGGACATGCCCAGCAAAGAGTGGGGCGTCTGAGCTCTATACTAGGAAGTGATGCGCGGATGTGGGCCTTTCTTCTGTGATTTTCAGAAACCCTCATGATTACCTTGTTCCACTGGCCACGCTCCCTGCTTGGCCAATTTGCTGTCCTAACACTGGGAGGACAACAGCAGGGAAGCGCAGACAGGAACAGGAAGCCAATCTCAAGACAAAAGACTCTGTGATTGACAGATTTCATAGCAGGGAGTCAGAAAGGATCAGAAGGTAGGTGTGCCGATTCCCCATTGTCTACGGGACATCTTCCCATCAGGAAGAAAACAGTCTACCGGCCAGAAGAAAACCAGGCAAAGGCTATGGCCAGGGAGGTCACTGGAAGAAGGAATACCAACAGCTTGGGAATAAATGAAAAGGTGTCCATCCTCTCTCACAGTATGAGAGACACTACCATGAGACGCCGCGTTTTACTTACAAGGTGGGCAGAGACATTCAGGTTTGGTGACACCCAGCTTTGGAGCGTGTGAGAGGAGGTGGTGCTGTCTCCAGTGGGTGACGGAGGCATCGAGGATGCATGCGACGATCCCTGCCTAAATGACAAGTGTGCTTGCTCCCTACTGGCCATGCAGAATGGCGTGTGTGTGAAATGACACATATACGAGACTGTTGATGTGCCATTAATTTGTGTAGCAGAACATCAGAAACAGCCAATTAACAGAGGTATGTTAAATTATGAGGCAGCCACATAATAAAAAATGCAGCTACGAGAAGGAATAAGAGAGATTTTATATACAGAAATGAAGTCATCCCTGGGATATATTGTTAAGTTTTTTCTAAGCAAGATATAGAATAGCATTTTATAGTATGCTGTTATTTTTTCAAGAAAGAAAAAAATATGTTTGTTTATTTTTAGAGACTCACTGAAAGGACATGTTCAAATTGAGCAATTCTGGTTAACTCGAGGGGACAGCTGGGTGGTGGGGCTGGGGGGAAGAAGGGGCCTTCACATCTGTACCTTTTCCAATTTCTGTCATGGGAATTTATCTACCAACTCAAAAATTAAAATAACACGTAAAGATAAAAAAGCAAAATTATCTGAGGATGAATAACTGGCTTCTAATTTGCATTCTTCTTCTTAATTTCTATCTACATGTATAGTTTTGTAGGATGTGGGGCCCTTTACTCGGTGCCTTGATAGAGCAAAGTCAGTTTTGAGACCCTCTGGCCTTCCCAGGAGCTGTGTGTGAGGAGGGAGCAGGGAATGAGCTCCACCTGGAGGCGTGGGCTTTGAAAGCCAAAGCCAGGAAGAGCCTTGCTGCTTTCCTCTTTACTTTCTGTCCTGTCCTATCTCTTCCCTGAGACAAGGTGTAGGAGCCTGGGTGTTTCTGATGGGAGAAGGGAGGGAGACGAACACGAGAAAGACACATGAGAGAGACCGTAGAGTTTACAAGATGGCCCCAGAATCACGCTGCATCTGGGCGGACTTCGGCTTCCTGGATGGATCAGAGGCCGTAGAGGTGGCCCATATGAACTCGTGTAGGTTCTAGGAGTGGCCTTTGCAACTCCAATTTTCACTCTCTCGCTGTCCGGTGCTGCCATGTGGAGTCCTAGCAGACACCCTACGAAGAGAGAGGCCCAGACACTACAAGATTGAGAAGAGAGAGAGGAAGGAGGGGGCAGAGCCAACCAGTTCCCAGCAGTGCAAGCCATGTCAGTGGACAAGCCAGCCTCAGGAGTGACGCACTCCTGGATCCAGCATCAGCTGACGCCATGTGGAGCAGTGTTGAGCTGTCCCCGCCGAGCCCTGTTGAATGGAAGGATCACAGGCAAATAAGTGACTGCTGTTTTAAGCTACCACTCTCTGGCAGAATTTTTTTTACAGGAATAGAAAATGGATTCAGGAGAACATGTCAAAAATGTCCAAACATTATTTCCTTTAATCTTCACAACAAATATCAAAGTAGGCATATTGTCCTGCTTTTGCAGATAAAGAAACTGAGACTCAGGGAGCTTAAGTTATATGGCCAAGGCCACAGAGCTTGTGTGTGGCCGAGCTGGCTGTCCACCTTCAAAGGCTTTGCTTTGGGCCCCACTGCCCAGCACTACAGCTTTGAGGCCCGTGTGCATGAAACGCAATGCTTCCAGGTGAGGCAAGTTCTCTGGTCCTGTGTGGCCCTGAATCCACCTGGCGGCAGCCTCAAGGGCAGCTGCCCTGTCCTCAGTGAAATGTGGAGGTCAGCACCAGGGCCTGAGACGCCTTTTCCCACTGAATGGTTTGAGGCAGTGAGATCCCCAAAAAGCACAGCTTCCCACGCGACCGAAAGCGGCCGGGAGATGGGTCCCAGCAGGCAGTGAGAGTGGAAGGACACCCTGCAAATCGATCCCTTGGAGCCACCACCCGTGTCTCCACCCAAAAGCCTAGTCTTAGACCGCCAGGCCCTGCTTGGAGCAATGGAGTCTTTGAGTCAGATGGTGCATGCGTCCCAGTTCTCAGGTGCAGGACCCCCTCCAGCCGGGCTCAGCCGGAGTGGGCTTTTTTAAGGCCTATCGGACAAATCAAATTGTGAGGGGGGTCAGGGAGTCCGGCTGGGAGGAGCAGCACGTTCTTCCCTAAGATGGGTCCCTGCCCCTGACACAGGCATCTCAGCACCCACCACAGGTGTGCCCGCGTCAGCCCCTCCCTGGGACTCCCCACTGCTGTCTGTGAAAGCCTCACCCCTCTGCTCAAGTGATAAACCGCCAGCAGTGCCCTCCCCTACTCACGGCCCTGCCAACGGAAGGCTTGCATCTCTGCATCTAACCGGGCAAGACCAGGTCGTGTGGCAGGGCCACAGCTGCAAGGGAAGATGGGAAAGTGACTTCCAGCTTCTTCCTGGGGGTGGGGGAGGAAGACTTATAATGTAGGAGGCTCTCCAAACATAGGAAGGGCTCTGTCCAGCGTGCCAAACAGAAGGAACACTTGACCTGACACTTTGGGAGGCAGAGGCGAGAGGATTGCCTGAGCCCTCAGGTTCGAGACCAGCCGGGGCAAAATGGTGAAATCTTGTCTCCACAATACATCAGAAAATTAGCCCCATGTGGTGGCATGAGTCTGTAGTTCCAGCTACTTGGAAGGCTGAGGTGGAAGGATCACCTGAGCCCAGCAGGTCAAGACTGCAGTGGCCAAGAGCGTGCCGCTGCACTCCAGCCTGATTGACAGAGTGAGACTCAAAAACAAAAAAGAGAAGAATGAAAATTATGTTAATCAACAGATGAGGAAATTGAGTCCCGAGAGAGGCAAGGCTTGGCCCCGCATCACACAGAGGGAAAGGGCATGACCAGAATCTTCATCAAGGTGAACTTGGTGCCAGTCTCTTTTGGTTACATCACAATGTCCCCATTCATTCTTTCAGCAAGTATTTCACGAATGCCCACACTAGGCCAGATACAGTCTAAGGCTGGATCACAGTGTCAAATGGACTTGACTGCTTCCAGGAAACCTACAACATAGCAGGGAAGACCCCAGGTAGGTGGGCTAACAAGTGCCATGTCCTAAGGGGCACTCTCCCTGTCACCTGGCTATGTCCTGTAGTCACTGATGCCCGGGTCAGTGCCCCCTCCTCCAGGAAGCCTTCCCTCCATTCCACTGGACCTTTCTTCAACCAACACCAAGCACCCAGGATGCTTGGTCATGACACAAGCCTGGAAGCCACTGAGATGCTTATGTATTTACAGGTTCTATGGTGGCCCACAAAGGGACAAAGCAGGCATTGGAGGAAGGGGGCCTGCTACCCTAGGGGGTCCAAAACTCTCCCAGAGAAGATGCTGCTTGAGCTGACACTGGAGAGACAGGTAGGCATTCTCTAGCAGGATGAAAGGAGGGTGGAACAGCAGAAGCATGAAGCAGGGAGGTGGAGGGTGACCTTAAATTCCACCTGTCTTGTGACCCAAGCAGACACTGTCCTGGGCCGTGGGCAAATTCTTCCAGACCTGTTCTTATGCTTGTTCATATTTCTGTGGCTTTCACACAAAAAATAAAACCCAGGGATTCTCGCATGTCCCCCCCCCGCCCCAGTCCCGTGGACTCAGCCTCCCGGTCCTGTGGGAGGTGATCTGAACTCTGCGGTGAAAGCCTTTCCTCTCCTCTTCGTGTAAAACATGTTGCCACATTTCTGCAACCCCAACTTCTTTCTGGTGAAAATAAATAGATAAATACCTAATCTTTCACAAAATTAATTAGCAGATAGGAAGTTGCCAACGTGTGTTGCCCGCTGTCTCCCCCAGCTGGCTCCCAGCTGTCCTGGGGCTGGGGGTTACAGCTCTCTGGAGCCTTCAGAGATGGCAGGCAGTGTTGAGCATGGCTGCTCTCCACCCTGGCCAAGTGGACCTCAGCAGGGTGCGGGCAGGAGCTGCAGCGGAGCGGCCCCCAGTCTCGGTGTTTCACTACTGTGAAAATCTGTTTCTCACCGAGGTGACCCGTCCACTGCGCCTCTCAGCTGCCAGGGACCCATCTGACCTCACGTGCCCGAGTGCTGCCGCGGGGGAGCACACGTGGCGAGCTGTGCCCTGGTTCTTACGGCTTCTGCCTGGGACACCTGTCCCGTTGGCCAAAACAAACGCATGTTCACGCCCAGCTCTACTGCCCAGGACGAGAAGAAACGGGCTCTCTGCGATCAGACCCCGCGCATGCCTCCCCGCAGAAGGGATCTGCTGCTGCTGCTTGTCAAGGAAAGTCACTCACCCTTCAGTGACAGAGCACCGACACCATGGCGGCAGCTCTGCATGTGCTCACTCCAGTGTCAGCTCCATGAAGGCAGGTGTCTCTGTCTATCTTGATCAGTGACGTAGCTCAAGCACTCAGAATAGCAACCAACACCTATTAGGTGCTCAACAAATGTCTGTGGAATGAATGATTAGCTCATCAAACCTCACAACAACCTTGGCCCAGCAGGGAAGGTACTATCTCCATTTCCCAGACAAAGAGGCCAAGGCACAGAAGAGTCAAGTACATGGCCCAGAGCAGACTGCTTTGACTCAGGAGTTGGCATCCATCTGGCTCAGAGCCCCCCCCGGGGTGGGATGCGGCTGCCCTGCCCCACGTCACGTCTTGTCCCCTCCAGTGGGCGGCAGCAGTGGCTTTCCTGATGCCTGCCGTGCACTTCCCCCAGTCAAGTGGGTGCACTGTCCTTCACGGAGCTGATGGATAGTGGGTGTCCTGATCACCTAGTCCCTTTGCGTGCTTTTGAGTCATTTGGCAGGGCCACCACCTGCTCCATGAGCACGAGGGCGTCTGACGACTGGGAACAGAGGGCACGAACCTCTGTGGGCACGGGGTCACACAGCCTATTATTGTTCTGGAAATGTCACCTGCAGGGGAATCACTTGAGCATCTGCATTCACTGTGCAGACCTCCTGTGTGCTGGACACTGTGCTTGGTGCTGCCATGATGTTTGAGGAGCTCACAGCTGAGTGGAATCCTCCAAGATAGAGATTTGTTTTTAGAGATGAGGGCAAAGCCGACAGCATGGACAGTAACAACGGGAAAAGCCAGCGCTTCAAAGCTTGCCACAGCAACCAGGTGTGGTAGTCTCAGCTGTGTTCATCCTCACTGGCAGAGTCAGAGTCATGTTCCTGGACTTTCGGCATACCACCCAGGTGGGCTCTGCCCCTGTGGCGTATTGCCTCCTTTCTGTGGACAACGGCACCTGATCCCCTGGGTACCGCCTGGGGGACTGCTGACCAGGGGCCCTTCCCTCTACGGAGCAGGGAGGGGCTCCAGAGGCTGGCGTGAAGATGCGGACCCCTCCTGGGCTGGCTCCCTGGAGGTGGTGTCCAGTGGGCCCCCTGTCCTCGTCTCGTGCCTTTCTCTGGTTTTACTCCATCTTGTCCAGTTCTGTGAACTCCCATCTGCCTGCTTCCATACTACAAATCTCTTTCCAGGGTTAGCCAGGGTTACAATTCTACTGCGTGCAGCCGAAATAACCAGCTGATGTGCGTGGGCTTACTGATTCCAGAGCCGCAGGGTAGGCTACTGGGGTGGGTCTCACTGAGCAGGCCCGTAGAGGAGACTTGGCAGGAAGGCTTACCCACCACTCGGTCCTAATGATGATGCACGAGAAAGGTGGTCCTTACGCGCTCCCAGTAGAGGCCTTTGCGAGGTCCTGCATTCTCTCCCCCCCACGGCCCCTTCCTCTCCAGCCGCCTGCCCACCGAGGAAGACTCCGTTCTCCTGCCTCACTCACTTTCTGGCTCTCCGAGAACTCCAGCTGGGCAGGCCCCACCCCGGGGCCAAGAGGAGTGCTCCGCTTCCCCTCTTTGGTCTTTCCAGAGGGAGGAGGGGCCCCGGCCTCGCGTGAGGCCCCACGGGGCTGCTCCCAGTCCAGCGGCTTCGCCTGTCCCAGCAGCAGGCAGCCCTCAGCAGTGATGGCCATCGTCTTCCCGCCCCCCCCAGGGGAAGGCTGTGCCCTCTGCTTACAGCACCCAGGATTTCCCATCAAGAGACACCTCTCTGTTTTCCACCTGCCGGGGCTAGCCTGTGCACAGCCTTTGCGATGCCTTCCCTGAGAGAGGGCAGAGCCAAGTGGTTCATGCTCCAAACTGCTCCCTCTCCGGAGGGTGGGAGGGCTTTCTGGCCATCTCCCCATTCTGCCTTCCACTCCAGTGATATTTAGGCAGAGGTGACAGGGTGTGTGGTAATGCATACGGCAGGTCTCACCTGCGTTTGCTCTGAGCCGGGTAGACAGGCATGAAACAGGCACTGGCAGGTGGGGCAGGCAGCAGGGAAGCTCCAGAGGCAGGGCCAGCCTCCTTGGGACGGGGGTGGGGGTTCTTCTGAGCGCTGGGCCATCCGTGTGGTTTACAGGTCCAGGTGGCCAGAGCAGAGAGCTGTTGCTGCAGCTCCACAGTGCATCTCCAGACGGGTAAAACCGACCTCCCTGCGTGAGCCTTACTGGAGCTCTCCTTCCTCCGGTCCTCATGGTTCGCTCTCGACAGATCACCAGGGGACTGTTGCAGAGCAGAGAATGCAAACGTGGAAGCCCTGCGCTGCGTCCTCACCCCAGACCCCACGCGCACTGGGCGATGTCCACATCTCGAATTTGCTCTGTGTCAACAGTGGCTGTCGCCCCCTCCCCACTTGCCGCAGCCATCACAGGGCTCGGAGCCCAGCATAGTCCGGAGGCGGCCGGGCCTGTGTCCTGCGTCCGGCACCCCGCCCTCCAGCCTACCGAAGCTTCCAGCTACGGATGCCTCCTCCAGCCAGGCCTCCTGCCCCCCACCCAAGACCCAGAAGGCGCTTCGCCTCTTCCCCACCAACTCTGCGTCCCTGACCCAGCAGTCGTCCGCTGCCTTCCCTTTCTGTCTCTGCTGATCGGGCCTCCTGCGACCACTACTTCAGGACACAAACTACCGTACCTGCCTCCCCGGCTCTCCAAAGATGAGTGTAGCAGCGGGCCCAGCCAGAAAAGCAGAGACCCTTCCGAGTATGAAACAGAGATAATGTGATCTGGGGAGCTGGTGGACAGGGGGAGGAAAGAGCATAGAAGCCACTCTGCCACAGCGAGGCCACCTGGAGGCGGGCAACAGCAGGAGGCTACCTGCGCTACCTGCCGGGGGCAGAGGGAGGAGGGCCTGAGCTCCCCCTTCCCATGGCCTCTGCCTTCTCCCAGTGCCTTCCGCTGGCCAAGGGATCTGCAGCAGGGAAACACTGCCCGACAGAGCAAGGAGGGGGTGGGAACTGAGAGGGCAACAGGCCCCGGCCCAGACACCGGTCTTCCCGCACCTCACCATTGCCACGACCCTCGTGGGCAAGGCTGCCTTCTCTTCCACACTCAGGGCACCCCAGGTGTGGGGCCACAGCCGTTCCATCTTGGCCGGCGACACCACTTTCGTCCTTCCTTGCCTCTGCTGTAGGTGCTAGAACAGCGAAGGTGCTAACAACTCACTTTCCCAGTCTCCTGGTAGCTAGAAGTGACCAGCATTTTTGTTTCCTTGGTAAACGGTAACAGGGTAACAGGCAGGGCTAGGGCCACCCCTTTTCCCTCTTCTTTTCCTTGCACAGCACAAAAACATCTGGAGCCGCAGCAGCTGTCTTGCAACCTTGAGGTCAAAAGCCAGGATGTTAAGGATGGTAGCAGAGCAGAAAGGAAGACCCTGATTCTTTAATAACGCTATTCAGATGTGAAACTCCAGACTTCTCAACATTATGCAGACCCTACTGGGTTTATCTC
The DNA here is from genome assembly GCF_000164805.1 of Carlito syrichta. Classification (NCBI taxonomy): domain Eukaryota; kingdom Metazoa; phylum Chordata; class Mammalia; order Primates; family Tarsiidae; genus Carlito; species Carlito syrichta. The sequence continues at coordinate 50,891 of NW_007227155.1, forward strand.
TCAGCTGAAAGCATCCCTAAAACAACACCATCTCCCCAGCTGCCCAAGTCAGGACCCCAGGAGCAGAGCCCCCTCCCGACTCCCTCTTGCACTGCATTCTCATAAGTCCCTGAGGCCTGGAGGTTTTCACCTTCTTGGTGCCTCCCCTCCTACCTCTCCCCAGGATGGCAGCACACACCATGGGCCAGGCACCATGCACCCCAACTCCCCACCCCATCTAAGCCCCCTCCCCTGCCTCCCACGGAGCTCTCTAAAATGCACACACTGTGCATTGGACAGTGTTTCTTTCTGGCTTAAAAACTTGTTCTGGCTCCCCGCTGCCTCAGAATAAAACCCGAACTGCTTAGCAAGGCAGGCACAGTCTTGTGATTTGACTCACCGAGCTCAACCATTCCTCTTCTCGAACATCCTGCACCCCCGCCTGAGCTGCTGCTGGCTGCCTGGCGTGGCCTTCGGGTTTGCGCCACTGGCCTTGGGGGCCGACTTCGACTCTTCCAGGACCCCAGGGGCACCTGCCCTCCTCGAAACTGCCCCTTCCTCTCTCGCACCAAACTTGGTGGCGCTTTTATCTGCTTGCTTCCCCCCACTTCCCAGAAAGTGGGTTCCTTGACAACAGGGCCGTGAGCATCACTCATCTCTGCGGCCCCAGTGCTGACACACTGCGAGGCCTCGATAAACGCGTGTGGAGTAAGAGGGTGGATGAGTGAGTGAATGAATGAGGCCGTGCCTTCAGGAGCCTCAGGGTCAGTTGCATGGAAGAAGAGCTGGCTTGTGCAGGGAGGCGCGAACAGCAGTGACCCAGTGTTTGAAAACCTGCCGAGTCACCTTGCTTTCTGGAACTCTGCCCAGCCGGCCCTGGGCCTGGGGAGGAGCTGGGTCCCTTCCCCTTAAATACATTTTGTCTCAAGTCGCCTGCCACCAGGGAACCATCTCAAAGCATGATTTCCCCAGACACCCTCCATTTGGCTTGGAACACCCCAGGAAAGGACTGTGATTTCAGAGTCATCTTAGAAATTCCTCAGAGGCCTCCTGTTCTCTTTCTTCTTCTCAGAGGGGAGGATGGTGTGCCTGCAGCTCTGAGACGGACACACCCATCTTGGACGGGAAGAGAGGGTGGCAGGGCGAGAGCCATGTGTCCTCCTGATGACACAAGGCATGTCTGTCCTGCTGGCGAAAACATGACTGTCACATGGACCACACAGCCCTCCTGTTACCCAGCAGCTCAGCGCCAAAGCCTCCCGAGTCGTAAAGGAAGGCGTAATCAAGAATTATGGGACCTGGTAAAATGAAAATTGGAATCAATTAGCTCCCTTCAGACGAGAGTTGCTCACAGAACATTCATTATCTTTGCCTGCTGTGTGGGGGTGGGGTAGGAGGGTGGAGGGAGACCCATTTGCTTACAAGTGGCCGTTGACAGCCAGTGAAGAGTCTCAACACAGCTCACTGCTTCCCCCTGTGTGCATGCCTCCTCTGGGGGAGACACCAGAGATGCCAGATCAAAGGCACAGTGACCTCCAGCGCCAGCCCCCACCAAGCTGCTCCAGGTGGACTGCTGGAAAGTCAGGGCAGTTTTCGGTTCTGTTCAGGAAGTGGCAGTTCCTTGGCTGATGCATTAAATCAATTAGAGGTTGGCGGCGGCAGAGGCCGTGCTAGCTTCCCGGGTGAGCGCCGGTGACAGGGACCATGAATCACACCTGTGTCAGGAAGGCACTGCTCCCTCCATTTGCAGTGATGTGGCCACGGGAGCTCAAGACTGCCCATAAATGCACACGGCCAGTGTTTCCCAGGACCCGGGGAAGAAAGGGGTCTGGGACAGAAACGGCTGCCTTCCCTCTTCTGCTTCCTTTTTGGCTGCGCTTGCAGGGACAGCTCTTCCTGAAAAAAGCTCCCACTGCCGCCTTCAAACAAGCACAAACCTGTCACAGACCCTCCGGCCCTTGCCCACAGCCTCTCTCAGGACCTCTGACCTGGCACGCTGCAGGGCTTCATCTTTCCGAAGGGAGGCTGGCTTCTGTCGTTCAGCACTCTGCTGTGACATTCACTCCACGGCCGGACCTGGCTTTCGGGAGCAGATGCTGACTCCCTGGCCACCCAGCTCTTGGATCTGTCCCCTCCTGCTCCTCTGCCCCATGGAGCCACTGGTGGCTGCCCACAGAGTCCTCCAGTCTCCTTCCAGGGATGGCTGCACTGCTGTGCTCCCAGCCCAAAAGACGCTTGGAGTCTGGAGAAATGTCCCCTCTGTCAGGGAGTGTCTCCGCCTCCCCAGACCGGGGAAGGAAGGCCTTCTCTGGATCCCAGGCTCCTGGAACCTTGTCACTTGGAAATGTCACCCGTTGCTTGGGCCTTCTGAGAGGGAGACAGGCTCAGGCCTTTGGCTCTGCACCTCTAGTTTAGCACCCAGCAAAATGCCTCATCAGCGTTTGCTGCAGGGATGAGTTTGCTGCAGGGATGACGGAAGGAATGGGCTTCTGCAGAAGGGACTCTCGTGCTTCGGAGCCTGGGGCTGGAGAGTGCTGGGGAGGGAGGTATGTGCCTGCGGAGAGAGACAGCATCACTGGGGAAGGGCGGGGGAAGCTGTTGAACCTGGCAACTGTGCCATGACACACAAAGCAGACCCGGAGAGGTGACCCGGCTCTGAAGGCAGCTGGAAACGCAGCTTCTGAAAGTGGCCACAGCACACCAGGACTCTCCCGTCTCACTTGAGCAACCCCCACCCCAGAGAGGTTGGCTTGCTGGGCCTGAGACATGAGTTTGAATTCTGACCCTGCCACTCACCACAAGTGTGCCGAAACATGGCTTATGCCCTGAACCTTGGGCTTCACCTCTATAAGATGGGAGCCAAGTGGGGTGGTCAAAGGGAGCAAATGAGATACAGTTTACAGAGCATGCTAGAGTGCCTGAGAGCACAGTGGATTTAGAATAAAATGTTATTGTCATCACGATCGCCCGGGGCCCAGACAGACCAGAAAGCAGGGCAGGCAGGACCCTTAGCAGAGCCGGAGCAGACAGTGGGCGCTCGTTCACGAGGACGCGGCAGAAGTAGAGGGTCCCAAGCTCATTCACAGGGGGAGTGAACATGGCCTGCTTCTCGGAGCCCACCCATCCTAGCTCTGCCTCGGCCACAGAGCCATGTATGTGTGAGTCTGGAGACGGGTCCCTTGGCTTAGGCCCAGGACAGGAGGCTGATCTGAGTGTCCGGAGCTCAGACTCTGGTCCTCCCCCACTCGCCCCTTCTCCCGACTTGCCCAAGCAGCTGTTCTGCAAGTCCAGACTGAAGCCAGAGTCATCCCAAGAGCCCAGCCCAGCCCCCGGGCAGCAGCAGGGCCCTGCTCCGGTCCCCCTGCCTCCTGCCCTGCAGGCACCCCAGGCCTCAGCCCACCAGAGAAGGGCTTCCTGGCCGGAGTGGACCCCAGCCTTTGGGTCAGGGGCCACACGAGGTGAACTACAGCCCGGCATAGCCCCAGGGATAGCTCCTTCAACAGGCTCGTGAAATTAATTAAATTTAAACACCTCTTTTCATTCTGGCTCCATAATCCATCACAGCACTTGCCCCTGCTTTTTCACATCAGAAAACAATGGAAATTATTCCTTCGATAATCAATTTTACAGTTGACATTTAATTTATGAAAGGCTGACAGGCCCCACACTCTGTGGCCATGACTGCGTTTTCTGTCCGGCCTTGTCCTTGGCGCCTTTGCCCATTGGGAAGAGGACGCACATGGGGGAAGCTGGGGGGGGGCAGGACCAGCTGTGGGTCCTGCGGATGGCTGTGAGTCAGGACAAGCAGCACCCACAGGACCCGGCTCAGAGCGGGGGACAGGGAGGATGGCAGAGAAGCCTTGTGAGGAAAGTCTGGGGGTGCTGCCCACCTGCTGTCTCCTGGCTGTTGACCCCTCTGAGCCCCGTGCCCTATAAGCTTTGATTTTGATCCACTTGGCTCTATTTTTGACATGTTCTGCTTCTGGTTGATTTCTGCGGTTGGATGGATCAAAACATGTCAGCCCCCACTCAGAGGCCTCCAAGACTCCCCTGCGCTCTCGGGGCGAGGCTCGCACTGCTCGGCTTGGCGCCAGCCATCACAACAGCTGCTGCTCTTCCAGCCTCCTGCCCCGCCATGCCCCTCTGTCTGGGATGGCTTTCCCCAGTTTCTCCTTCACTGGCTAACCCGGCAAGCCCATGCTTCAAAGCCTGGCTCTGGGATGTCCTCTGGAGCTCGGCCCTGCGCCCCTGCCGCCGCCGTCTGGAGCACCCCACCCCTTGCCTCTCCACACCTCAGCTGCTGATTCCCCGGCTGCCCCGCTCTGGACTGTGAGCCTGGGAGGGTGAGAACCCCGCCTCATTTGATTTTGTGCCCCAGAACCTGGCGCAGGGCCTGGCACTCCAGGGGAGAATCAGTGTCCTGGGGCTGCCGCCTGGCGTGTCCACAAATGTGAGGCTATGACAATGCACACTCGTGACCAAACAGCTTTAGGGCTCAGGAGTCTGGGTCTCACTGAGCTAAAGCCAAGCACTGGCAGGGCTGCGTTCCTTCCAGGAGGCTCCCAGGAAACTCAGCTCCCTCGCCCTTTCCAGCCTCCAGCGGCTGCCTGCCTCTCAGGGCTCTGGCCCCTTCCTCCATCTCCAAGGCTAGCAGCAGTGGCCACGTCCCTCTAAGGCTGCGGCGCTCTGGCTGCTTCTTCTTTTCCACGTTTAAAGGCCCCTTGTGATGACTTTAGGCCGAGACCTTCTCATCTTGAAGCCAGTTGATTAGCAACCTCCACTCCATTTGCAGCCCCAAATCCCCTTTATCGTGGAGCAACACATGCTGGCAGGTTCTGGGATCAGGATGTGGGCATCCTCAGGAATTGTTATTCCACTGACCCCAGTGAGATTCAAGCAACGCACGTTGAACAAAGATGAACGAGTGACATGAACCTACAGATTTTATAGCCACCAATTCTCTCCACCTTTTTGCCACTAGTGAAAGTGGCCACTGGATCTCTTTAAAGTGCTTCTTGGGAATCACACGCTCTACAGATAATCTGCTTGGGGAGAGCCAGCTGCGGTCAGACTGCTCCCTCACCAGGACCACTGCATCCTGTCAAAATGCCAGCCAAGCCACAGGGCCTGCCATGCCCAGCCTCACCCACACCCAGTGTCTGGGCGGCCCTTTCCCCTTAGGCGGGCTGCCATTCCTCCTGAACCCCAAACGCACAGCCGAGAATCACCTCTCAGAGTTCCCTCCCCACTCTGGTGCCTTCGGTGAACTCTCCCAGCACAAGGGGGTGGCTTCCACGGGTGAAAACCATATATAGGAAAAAGCTGAACTTCCAAGGAGGGGCTGCTGGAGGCTGATTACTCATTGCAGAAGGATCCACCCCGGGGTCTCTCTAAAGAGCAGGCTTCCCAGAGCACTTAAGATAAGAGCTGGCACACGATCTGGAGAGTGACAGGCGGCATTGTCTGGCAGCCGTCACACACGCGGCCGCCCACCAGAGCCACCAGGAAAGCAACGAAGATGGTGAATCAGGCTCCGCAAGAGGGCCCACTGCCCAAATGGAGGTAAGCACGCAACGCATCATCTTGTGCGGGTAGCGTGAGCTGCTTCGCCGTGCTCCTTAATTCTATGTGGACGGCTTCTCCTCTGAAGATTAGACCAGAGGTAGCTGACTCCCCACCCCTCTTCACGCTTTTTTTCCGGGGGAGAACCAGCACTGGTTGCTACAGCAACTGATTTATTTCTGCAAGAGCATTTTAACTTCCCTCAGATGTTCTATTTGACAGGAACTTTTTCCTTTTGGGGGTCTGACTTCTGCAGCACGCTTTTACTAAGCTTGCAAGCCCTTCTTTTCTGCTGCCTAAGGGTTAATACCCACATTTACTCAACAGGGGGAAAAAACCCTCTGAAAACAAGGCTTTTGGAAGAGAGAGAAAAACAAAGTAATTACACTTGCAAGGCTGCTGTCATGAGTTGTTAACCTTGCGGGTTCTCAGGAACGGAGACGTTTACCATACACATGTTGGCTCTTCGTTACTCCTATATAGCTCAGGAAGTTTACTCATTTGTTTTCAAATGTTCATTGGGCTTTCTATGTGCCAGGCCCTATGCATCAGGCAATGGAGAGTCAGGGTTGAACCAAACAGACGTGGTCACTGCCCTCCTGGAGTTCACTACGTGTGGGAAGACTGACATTAAACACATCAACACTCAGATCCTGATGTGAATTACGGGGATAAGAGTTATGAAGAAATGCACCTAAGAAAGCATAAAAAGGCACTCCATTTAGACTGGTGGTCTGGAACCGGTGACATTTCATTTGAGACCAAGAGATTGAAGCTGAAGCCCAGAGTTGAGACCCAGGTGTGGAAAGAAGAACTTTCTAGAGAGACAGCACATGCATGTGCCATGTTGTGACTACTCTGAACTGGAGAAGAACTTGGTGGTTTGGAGGAAAGGAAGGTCGCCAGTGTGGCCAGCCTCTCGGGGAACAAGGACCCTGAGTGCGAGGTGGTGCAATAGACGGGGCCCAGGTCATACAAGGCAGGCCAGGTGCAGATGCTTGTGTTTGGTTCTCCCACACTCTGACATGACTTTTTCGCAGAGGAGTGAAACAACTGACACTTGAACTTGCATCCCTCTGGCCGCGAGGGGAGAATGCCCTGGAGAGAATGTAGGGGCAAGCGTGTGAACGAAGAGGGTAACGTCCCTGGGGGAGGGTTTTCCAGTCCCAGAGGAGAGACAATGGCAGCCTGGCCAGCAGGAGGAAGACAGACCGGGAGGAGTGGACAGGGTCCAGATTCAACCTGGACATGAGATGGGCAGAACGTGGTGGTGGGCTGGCTGTGGAAGTGGGTGTGAAGGGCCTGGTGGGTCTATGGCCTGAGCTACAGGCAACAGTGTTGCCATATTGAGACAGAGAGGCTAGAGCGTGAGTAGGCTGGAAAGAAGACAACGGGCTCTGTGATGTCCGTCCCTCCTCAGAACCCTTGCCACGCAATGCCTCCACATGCCATTCCTGGTTCGCGTCTGTTTCCCCCTCTGGACGGGAAGCCATGAGGGCTGGGGTCACACCCACTCAGTTCACAGCTACATTCTGAGTGCTGACCCCAGTGCTGGCCCCTGGGGGGTCCTCCAATGTCCCTCGTGTTAGTTTCCTAGGTCTGACATAGCAAACTGCTGGATGGCTTAAAACAACAACAGAAACGTGTCTTCTCACAGTTCTGGAGGTCAACAGTCTGAAATCAAGGTGTAGACAGGGTTGGTTCTTTCCGGAAGCTTTGAGGGAGTCCAGCCCACGCTTCTTTCTTAGTTTTGGTGGGTGTGAGCAGTTGTTGGTGTTCCAGGCTTATAGCTGCGTCACTCCAATCTCTGTCTCTGTGGTCACACGGCCTCTCTGTCTGTGTGTCTTCTCCGTTTACAAGCACACTTGTCACTGGGCATGGAGTCTTTCCTAATTCAGGATGGTTGAATCTCAAGATCTTTCGCCTGATCAATCTGCAAAAATCCCTCTTCCGAATAAGGACACATTTACAGGTTCTGGGCATGAAGACACAGGCATATTTTTCTGGGGCCACAATTCAACCCACTGCATTCACCAACTGAGAAAATGAATGAGTACTGGCTGATTATTGGTTGACAGAAGAACCAAGTGTAGCTCAAGTGCTGTGTCAGAAAGCAAGCCCTTGGCTTTTCCACCAGCCTTCTTCTGGGTTTGCTGTTTGTATTTACCATCCATTTCTCTAAGCTGGTCATTTAGAAACGTGTCCAGAACACAGCATTTCAGGTAGAAGTGACTCACGGTCAATAAACTAGAGAGAACTTGAGTCATAGTTAAAAGCAGACTTAGCGTTCCAAAGGCGAACACTGATCCCGCCTCATGTTTGAAGCTACTCTTGTACCTCTTCCTGCCAAGGCGGAGAGAGAGAAGTCAACATCATTGCTGAGCCAAGGCCACCAAGCACGGCTCCAGGCCCCTCCCCTCTCAAGCCTGGCCATCCCCACCTCCCTCCAGAAGCAGTGAATGTTTCTAACAGGGATGGGAAGGCAGGTCAAGACACGCTGCTTGAAGCATCTCGGTCAAGGTTGTGGTGACTTCCCATCCTGGGCCAGGGGACAGACATCCCACCGCACAAACACTAGGTCCTACACAGGCAGCCTCCTCCACCACTGCCGACCTGTGCCGAAGACCCCACCTGGAAACTGAAGGGATTGGCTGCTAAAAGTGGGGGGTTTGTCTGAGTGCCTCCTCTCCAGAGCAGCCGGGACCTTCTGCAGGGAACATGGAGCCCTTTGAAGGTCTCGGAACATATCTGTCTTTCCAAGTTCATGACGGGCACCTGCACTTAGGAACCCAACGTCTCCCTACCCAGGAGATCTTCCCCACGGTATCGTCTCTCAGAGACCCTGTCCTACCCTAGCCCTGTCCCTCTGACCGGGTTGTCATCCAGAGTGAAGAGTCCATCTGCCCCAGCCCAAGATGGACAAGAACCATACTCCGGAGGGAGGCAAGTGACATTGCAGGGGACAGGCAGGGGGGCGTGCACGCAACCTGAAGGTCAGAGACACCCGCTGCTGGGGACGCGCAGGGGGGTCACGCTGGAACTGGCCTATAAGGGCAGGGGCAAGTGCTCTCCCCGGGTGGTGGGCGTCTTTGCTGAGGAGACCCGAGAAGGGCCCTCCTCCTAGTGCTCCTGACGCTGCTGCTCTGGCCTCGAAGGGCCCCGCCTTCCCCAGCAGAACACCACAGAGATAGCGGCCCTCTCCCTGGGGCCTTCCTGCTGGGCTTTGCGGCTTGTCTCTCACTGTGCGGGCGCCAGCAAGAGGGCTTCGGTCCCGGACCTCCTGCCTCGTCTTCCAGGGGCTCCCCAAAGCCTCTTTGCCCCGTGCTCCACTTGTCACCAAGTCCCGAGGCAGCTGGGTTTGAAGACACAATTATGCATTATGGATAAAGGGCAGGTGGCCCTCCCCCGCCAGCCAGCGGGGGGTATCTGCGCTTGTGGTGGTGTCAGTGGGCCAGCAGGCCTGTCCCCTTCCCAAGGCACCCCTTGGTGCCCGCAGCCCATAAGCTGAGCTCCTGCTGCATGAGGGGGCCTCCTGCTGAGGCCAACCCCCCTCTCCCGCACTGTGGACATGAGCAACTGCTTCCTCCACCATCAGCAGCAGCCATGAGGACGCTTCCCAATGCTGGGACTCGGGGCAGTTCTTCCTTTCCTTTGCTTTTTGCCTTTTTTCAAATATTTATGAAGAGATTTTCCATTTATCCTGACACGTCTTCTCCACCGTGGGTGTCAGCGGGGAGGGCTCAGACAACAAACTCCAGAAGGTATTTTCCCCAAAGCAGCATCTGGCTCCCTTGGCAAGCACAGCGGGTGGTTTGCTGGGAGCTGGCCGAGAGGCAGAGGGAGGAGGAGCTTCGGCTGGCAGCCTCCAGCAGGGCTCCCTGACTCCAGTCTGCCCCGTGGGTGGGGCTGGGACATCCTGAGGAAGCACCCTGCCCCACGGCCCTGTGTGAGCCTGGACACGGGACCCTGGTGGGCATTCCCACCTGCCTCTCACCCCCAGTCCTCCTCGGGTGTGAGGCCAAAGCTCCCCCGCTCTCCTGGGTAAACCACCTGTGACCAGCTCCCTATGAGAGCCTCAGAGTCTTCTTTGGTGAGGGCTCCCAGAAGGGAGGTTGGTGGAGGAGAAATCTCTGGCTGGGCTCCTGCACTCCCAAGCTCTCCTATTGCAGGAGAGCCCCTTGTTCTCCTGGTGGGCGTTTCTTGCCTGCGGGGCGGGGAGGCAGACAACCAGCAGGACATGTCCTGCACCGGTCACAGGGCCAGAGGTGGCAGCCAGCCTTCTGTGGGATCTCCCAGGTTGCAGCAGCTTAGCTGCTCCCCTCTGTACTTACCCGGGCCACAGCCAGCCAAGCGAAAGCCTGGTCCCCCTCTGTCCCCTGCTAGTTACTGCAGAGGCTGAGCCCGGCTGTATCTGCTGATGAGGGATGCAGTGAAAACCAAGCGCTAGGCAGTAGATCATGGGCCCAAAGGCCTCACGGCCTCACGGCCTCGTGCTTGCCTGGGCCTCTGAAGAAGAATCGCTTGGGAGTTCTACAGAATACTGAGACCCAGGTCCCTTCCCTGAGTGGCCGGGATACCTGTGAGCGGGGCATGGAGTTCGCATATTGCCTAAGTCATTGGCAAGGCATCCTGGGATGAAACTATTGAGCAGCGATGGGAAGAATATGTCCCTTGAAGATAGACAGTCCTAGGCTGGAATCCCAGTTCTTTTATTTTCTAGCTATGACCTGGAGTCGGTTACTTGCCTTCTTGAAGCCTCAGCTGCAACATATTGAAAATGGGAATAAGATTTTTTTGTTGTCGTTGCGATAAGGTGCCTGGCACATGTGACTGTTCAACCGACTGGAGCTGCTAGTAATCATATTCTGTCACAAAGCCATCTTCTGGGACAAGAGGACGCTGATGAGCAGTAAACGGAGCGGCCCGACAAGGCAACCGGTCCAGCAGCGGGCTCCAGAACCGCCCAGGATGGCCACCACAGGGCTGCCACCTCCCTTCCCTGCAAAAGGGCCTCAGGGCCTCACCTCTGGCTGTAGAGGAGGCAGGAAGCAGTGGGGGCAGTCCAGCCTGCAGGTGACAACACTCCCTCCAGAGGCAGCACCAGGCAGGGCATGTTTCTCCTCGAATGTTTAAAAGACCGAGAGCATTCAAGACGTCTCCTTCAGGAAGCCAGTTTGTTCTCCATACCCTGTTTATCTGGAAATGGCCTGTGATCAGATTCTGCCGAGAGCAGAGCCAGACGCGAGTGTCTGAAAATTAGCTCTGCTTGGTGCTGTCTCAAGTCCAGGTAGGATGGAGGCCCGAGGCCACTGCAGTCGTGCTGGGGAGCTTCTGGGCAGACACACCCGTGACTCTGCAGACCCAGTGAAGCAGCCTGGAGGCCCTGGGGGCAGTGCTCATTCGTACAATGCATATTATGTATTTCGTATCATGCGCAACTCCTGGTGGCATCTGCTGGTGTCAGGCCACCGCGCCGTCCTCTTCAGATGATGCCACAGCAGCTCTCCCAGGGTGGGTGCCACTGCACCACTTTGTAGCCAGGAAAGCAGGCCTGGAGGAGTCCAGTCACTGGCCTTGCTCTTCTCCAGGACCACTCAGTGCCACAGTTCTCTGGACGGGAGAAGAACTTGAAGAGTTTTGGCAACTGGCAGCAATGATTTAATCGTGTCTCCATCGGTTGGGCTTGGTGGTGCAGCCTGTCATCCAGCACTTTGGGAGGCTGAGGCGAGTGGGTCCCCTGAGTCCATGGGTTCGAGACCAGCCTGGGCAACTTGGCGAAAACTCGTCTCTACAATCAATAAAAAATTAGCCGGGCATGGTAGCGCGTTTCTGTAGTTCCGGCTACTTGGAAGGCTGAGGCGGAAGGATCGCCAGAGCCCGGCAGGCCGAGCTGGGTGGCTGTGAACCTGTCACTGTACTCCAGCCTGTGTGATGGAGTGAGAGTCTGACTCAAAAAAACAAAACAGTGTCTCCACCACCCAGAAAATCCACATCCCTAGGTTCCCAGGGCCCAATATGAGCCAATACAGTGGGTCCCACTGAGAAAAAAAAATCTGGATTGAATAAGTGAATGGCTGATATTCCAAAGGTTGCTTGAATCTGGTTAGGTCAGTGGTTGCTAGCAATGAGGATAAACTTCCTTGTCAGGGAGTATTAGTGAGCAGAAAACAAAAACTGTCATTTATTGAATACACATTTAAATAGAAATTTTAAGCATGGGTTCTGTATCCAGACTGCTGAGGTGCAACACTGGGCAACCCTTGCCAAGTAATGCACCTTCTCCATGCCTTTCTTACCTGTTGGGTAAAAGAGATCAATGGTAGTATCTGTCTCAAAGGATTCTGGAGAAAAATCGTCCAATGAGTCAAGGTGAGACAAAACATTTAGAATGAAGCTTGGTGCTTATGAAGTGCTCAATAAACGTCTGCCATTGGCACTTTTGTGTTCATGTTTTCCCTGGGCTTCTTTATCTGTGCAAATGTTTGGTTCCTCATTTTACCGGGACCCGGAGTGGTCCAGCCACTAGTCCAATGCCACACAAGTCACACTGATATAGAAAGCAGACTGGAAACCCAAGTCAGCCTGAATCTGATGACCTTCTCTTTCCACGTCACCAAAAGTCCTTGGAGAGTAAAGCAACAAAGACCCAGCGGCTCTTCAGTGACGAAGTGAGCGGGGAACAGCAGACACAGTCGGCGGAGTGCAGGTAGCAGGTGATACCCGTGAGGCAGGAAGACCTCCATGGCGTGAAGCCAGCCCTCCAACCGGGCAGCAAGTGCAGCTCCAAGGGGCCAAGAGCAGCCCAGCTGACCCCTAGCAGGCAGCCGAGAGCCCAGGGGGACAGGCAATAAAAAGAAAGGCGTGGTTCTGAAAGCCAAGGTAATTGGGCCTTCCCTGAACTGAACCAGGTACTGAGCAGCACAGTTGCACATAAAACGCTTCCTGTTCTTCCAGCCCCTGCACAAGGCTGTTATATTTTAGGAATTAAAAGATCTGCTTTGGTAAAAGCATAAATGACATGTTAGTGGAAGAATGTGCTGTCACCGGCCATCTTTCCCACCCGCCTCCTGTACCTCGTTTTCAAATGTTTCAGCCTCTGAGTGCGGACGATCTCTTCCTTGGAGTTCTTCTCAACCCTTTGAGAGTCGGCTCCAGTTCAGAGGCTGGCTGTGGACAAAGGAGCCTCTCGGCCTGTTTGTTCTGTAGAGTGTTTGAAAAGAATGTTCTCAGAATAACTGGCTAACTCTCAAGCGTGCTGGGCCGGAAGCTTTGGCTGAGCCAGGCCATAATATCAACATGCTCATCAATGGGGCTGGTTCTGGAACAGATTCTAGCAACGGAGACCGCCACCCAGCAGGCTGCCCAGTGCAGTCCCTAAGGGGATCCAGGGCCCCTAACGGGATTATGGGTCTTGGTAAACCCACATGGACTTCGCTCACAGGTCACTGTGCTCCTCGCTATGTGAGGGCGCCAGGTTTCCTCCCATCACAGTAAGTGGAGCATGCCCAGAAGAGGACAAGAGCCAGAGGCCAGAGGTGTCTTTCAGGGGCCACAGGGCACTGGGTCAGTGGCTTGCCCTCGGCTGTCTGCTCTTGGCCGGCCCCAGGGCAGGGGACAGGAGCCAGGAGGGAAGGGTGGGCTCCCAAGGCCTGTGGCTTCTGGCGTCTGCCATCAGCCCTGCTCATTCCTCCTCCACATCACCTGGCTTGCAAGGCGGGGTCTTCTGACCTCTTTATGCCCCTGTGACTTTGGCAGGCATTGATTGCCTCTGGATAAGCATGTGAAGGAGGAGTGGGGAGGAGGCAGCGGCGGGGACCCTTCAGGGAGTGGGGTTTAGGATAGTAGCAGGGGGAGAATGGCTGTGCTCCAGGCAGAGCAGGGTTCAAAGCCCAGCTCAGACACTTCCTGTGTAGCTGCAAGTTTACCATCTGTAAAACAGGGGTAAAAGTGTTTGACTGTGTGATTGTTGTTATGACCGGCTGAAATGAGGCACCCAGAGGGCATTCACTGGATGCTGCTTCCCTCCCCTCTGCACTGCCAGGGCCTGGCCCTGTAAGGAGACAGCGAGCTCATCGCTGCTTCATCATGGCTGAGCTGGAAAAGAAAAAAAAAAGCCACTGCATGTCCAGCTTCCATCACCTTGAACTGGTGATAAGCAAATGAAGTGGAGTCAGCTTGAACACATGAAATCGTGTCGCACTTTTTGATCTGAGCGCTCTCTAAAGAAGCTACTGAAGAGAAAAAAAGCCATTCTTGCAGTGTGCAGTCTGACGAGGGGAGCTGTCAGGACCTGGGTCTCCGGGCACTCTTCTTGGACGCTGAGCTCCCTGGACATGTGGCAGATAAACCCCCACACCGAGCCAAGCTCTGGAACTTTCTGAGACCTATCCCCCAACCCTGGCTATAGAAAGTCAAAGTCATACTTTATGTCTATCTATCTGAGATGCCACCCAAGCTCCCTAGTCCCGGCACCAAGCCTCTGAGATCTCCAGAACCATCTGCTTTGGACTTGGAAGTGAAACGTTATAAAAGGTTGCCACACAAAGGTTGTTATTTCTGGAGGACCAAGGAGGAAAGCAGAACTTTTAATAGAGGATTCTGGGGCTGTGGCGGAAGGCGGCCACATACCCCTGGCTGGTGGAGGGCCTCTCCCTTCGGCTGCAGTGACGTGCGTGTCATGCAGCGTGAACAGCCTGATGTGGTATTCCTTTCCTGCAGCTGCTGCCCGGCTGCCTCGCCTGGAGTGGGATCGTCAAGGGTTCTGAGCTCATTAAGGCTCTATCCTCACAGCCAAAGCAAAGTGAAGAATTGAGGTAATGACCCAAATGATCCAGTGAGAAGGGAAGAAACCACCCTGTGTGGAAAAAGATGACTTTGGAGAGCTGGTCCAGGTGCCTGGCAAATATTGCCATCTTCTCGGCTGTCCAGGGAGGTAATGATGCACACGAGGACTTGCTTACTCCCCAGCAGTGACATTTATACCAGGTGGCTTCCTGAGGGATGACGCCAATGTCCAGTGTCTCCGGAACAAAACCAGTCCAGAGTTTCCTCCCAAGCAGGGGAAGGACACTCTGCCCGCCTCCCTGCTCATATCTGGAAGTGTCACATGGGAGAGACCACAGGGTCCTGAGGCAGCAGTTAAATACTGTCATTTAGAGTTCTCTAATCCGGCTGAGCAGAAATTTCCAGATTTAAAATGTGCTCATCCAGGCATGATGAATGGTCTCAGGCAGTCTTGGGTTTGCTCCAGCTCCCTTTGCTAGCGGGCAAGTCCTTATGTGACTCCACAGTCTACACTCTCACAACCTCAAGACCAAGCATGGCTGCCATGGTTGCCACAGGCAGAAAGGCAAACCTCCAAGCTGTCATTGGCATCCCTCGAGTTAGCAGGTAGTAATGACAACAGTCAAACAGTCCTTGGCAATGGTCGAGATGCTCCTTAGCATCCTCGAAAAATTCTGGCCTTGAAGTCACCCGGACCTGAGCTGAGACCTGGTCCCACCCTCCATGTGTGGGACCTTGAATAAGTGATTCGGCCCTGCATTCCAGATTCCCTAGGGACTGTAACAGTGAGAGTCAGCAGCAAGTGTCACGAGGTCCCCTAGACAACGTCTGCTTCCTGTCTTCAAAGAAGATAGCAAAGGTGGTTCTGGCTGGCCATTCCACGTGGGGCTTCTGAGTGTGTGCTACGTGAGGGCTGTTTTCTGACCCTCAACACAACTCTGAAAAGTGAATGAGAGAGGTATCTTTCTCCCAGGTGGGTTGGCTTGCTCAGATTGCCCTGCTAGTTGGTTCTGAAGCCAGCATGAGGTGGGGTTGCCTTGGTCCTGGCTGGTGTGCTGCCAGCTCTCTCCACACTCCTCAAGGGTGGAGAGGAGACCTGGTCTAAAGTACCTCTGATGAATGCTGCCGTTTTGCTCCCATAGGATTATTGTGAAGACTGCTTGCTTGGAGGAGGGTCCCAAAGCCACGATGTCATTCTCCACCTAACAGGAGACTAGGAGAAGCTACTGCCTCCCCTGAACCTGCAGACCAGATTCACGGATCTCCCTTCCTGCAGAGTCCCAGGAGGCGATGCTCCAGAGTGACCCAGGAACTGGCTCAGGATGTGGGTTTTCATACCATGTTTCGTGGAACCCAACGTCCACAGAGACGCATTGGGGGGTGCAGGGGTTGGTGTGGTAGGTGACACCAGCACTCTGGGCACCTCACTGGACCAGAGCAGCACCAGCTCTTACCTACAGAGCTCACTAGGGAGGAGACCTTGCTTGTTTATGTTGGGTTTCCATCTAAGATTTAAATTTGAGACAAGGATTTGCACCCAAAAGGAAATAAACGCCGAGCTTCAGACTCATCTTTCTGGGAGCTTCTGAGAACAGAACTTGAACTTAATCAGTATGGCTATTAGGGACAGAGGTGGGCAGCACACCATCTCACGCCTTCTGGTTCACTCAGGCTCATCGGGCACTGCTGTGTGCTGAGCCTCAGTCCAGGTGGCAGGTGGGTGAAAGGAAAAGAGAGGCGATGGGCCTTGTCTTTTGAGACCTGGAAGGTAGAACAGACACCTTCCAAAGGCAGAAGGGGCCAACAAGTGCCAACTGATGTGGCCAGTCTGCTCCTCAGGTCCCATCACATTGTGATGTTCCCCCTTTTATTAATATGACCTAGTATCCCCAATCGGATTGTGACTTTCCAGAGGGCAAGAAACACCTCTTGGAAAACATCTGTGAGCCCTTGCCTAAAAGCCAGATGCGGGAAAGGCTCTCAATCTCTCGGAAGAGAGAACAGTGATCGCAGTACTCTCTGGGGAGTGGAGCCGGGGAAGCTGCCCCAAAGAACTCTTTAGATGAGCATAGCAGCACTCCCTAGACCTTCTTCAATTTCCTGGGGTCCCCTGCAGCACCCCCAGGACACTCCTCAGGGCTGCCATCTGGAGCATCAGGAGATGTGAAGGGACACCGGACACCCTGGCGTTGTCCTCTGAGGGCCGCCTGGAGGGAGGGTTGGGAGTTGGGTCTCAGAAGAGGAGGAGCCTGGCCTGGCTCCCAGGAGAAAGGAGTGTCTGGGTTGGATGGGGCCCGCAGCAGCAAAGGCAATTAAGTGAAGCCAACAGAACTCGGGGCAGAGGCTGACGTTAAAGGGGAGGAGGTGAGAGACAGCCAGTGAAGACGAGCAGAGGGAAAGGCGGAACGAAGTAAAGGCGCTGAGAGGGAGCTGGGAGCAAAAGAGGGAAACGGCTGGGGCTGGAGTGCTTGAATCGCACACAGCTAGGGTGCTCTGGGACTCTCGCAGTGATGCACCCCCAGACACGTGACCACGGAGGCGAGCCACGCGCACTCAAACCCGGCCTCAGCACCCTTCTAGAGGGCAGACGTTCCGAAGGGCCGCCGGCTGCCTTCTCCCTCACTCCCAAGGTCCTGGTCCCCCAGCCCCTGCCCGGACATCTGGAGGAGCAGCGCGCAGGAGCCCCCGGGCTGGGGAGGGGAGTACGGAGCCGGCCTGGCTTGCGGTGTCTCCTGGCTGCGACCTACACTCAGTCCCGACACGCCCATGCTCGCCTCATGGCCAGCGAAGAGGCAGGAAATGTTCGAGGGGAAGGGAGGGGCGGCCCCGCCCCCACTCCACACACGACAGCGTCCCCGGCTCCAGGGGAGGCCGGGCGTCCCGGGCTGGGCAAGAAAGGTGGCTGGAGACACGGTTTCCATTCGGCCCCCCCGGGGAACCCTTCCCTCGGCTTCCTCCGCTCTCGTAACTGGATGAATCCTGGGAGAGGAAGGGAGCGCGCGTGCAAGCGCGGGAGGAAGCGGGAGGAGGGAGAAAGCCCGGGCGGGGGGAGAGGGGAGCACACGGCGGGGCCG
>NW_007227155.1:69419-142098 GCF_000164805.1 Carlito syrichta
GGGAGCGACACCGAGTCTCCCCGGCCGAGGCACGAGCTCTCGGTCGCGGCCCCTCGGCAGGGAAGCTGCGGGCTGCCTCGGTGGGAAACGGGCGCGGAGGGGACTTCTGCGACAGAGAACGGCTCGGAAGGGGCGTGGTCACCCCGTCGGGAGGCGCTGCGACCCCAGGGACGCGGCGGAGCGGCGGAGTCGGTGGCAGTGCCTCGAGGGGCCGGGATGGCGTCCCCGGGGGGCTGCGGGGACGGTGCAGTTCCGGGAGGGGCCGACCTGCGCCGGGCTTCTGCGTCCTTCCGCCCTCCCGCGACTTGAACTAACAGGTGGCTGTGGAGGGACAGCTGGTGTGGTGGACAGGTCAGCTGCTTGGGCTCGGCTCTCGGACTGCGGGCCGGATGGGAGGAGTTGACGGAACATTTCTTTGACTTTTCAGAAATTCTTGGACAGAGTTTTCTCTTTCCTTTTCTGTAACCTTTCCCGAGTGTTAAATCCGCCCCTCAGTTGCCGGGAAGTTCTCCCATACACCTAGCCTGCCTTGCAGCAGTTACAGCCCTGCAAGTAGTTCCCAGTCACGGGATCCTGAGGGAGGGTGCAGGCGCTCTTACAGCGGCAGCCCTTTTCCGGCCACACTTGGAGTCATCTGAGAAGGGACTTTTGAAGGCGGGCTGCTTAGTGGAGTCCAGCTGGACCCCTGTTCCCCTCCAGACCGTGCTTGTTCCCTCTGAGACTCCTGCCCACCTCTGTCTCCTGCTTCCACTCCCAGGCGCGGCTGCCTTGCTCTTTGCAATTTGGAGCTTCCTGCCGGGGCTGAGTGGTGTCCTCAGGCCACAGAAACGTGCAGTCAGTGTTTCAGGAAGCACAGCCCAACAAAGGAGCTGGTGGGCCACAATCACACCCTACTCGTTTCTTCTGAAAAACATCATTTTAGTGTGCGGCAGCTTTGTTCACAAACACCTACTCCTGTCCTCCGGAGAATGTGCCCTCGTCACTGCCTGCCAGGGCACCTGAGCTGGAGACGGAGCAGCGGCTGCAGTGGCCCTGCGTTCCACCTCACAAGCTCCACCAGTGCCATCTGCCTGGTGCAGTAAGGCATGAGTCGTGCCACTGGCACCAGCCCACTGCATGCGAGGACCTGGGGTCTTCCAGTTTCCCAGCGGAAATTGGAGCAAACTCCTCGGAGCCAGTGAGCCTGGCCTCCTTTGTTAATCCTCCTCCTAATTAGGATTAATGCTGCACTTAGCATCTTGCCAGCTGCCTCGAGCCGTTTGCACTCCGCGTTCATCAAGAGAGCTGTGGCTGATCTGGGCAGCTGGCTGCACTGGCTGAAGGAACCAGCTCAGGGACCTCACCCAAAGAACTGGCCGGCCTTTGTTACTCCCTGAAGCTCAGCGGTTCTGAGGGCCAGGACACCCTTCTGGGACCCAGGGCCGGGAGAGCTGGTACAAGATTCCTTGTGATGGCTGGAGTCATCACACGGCAGCCCCTCAGCCTGGAGGGAACTGCTGGTTTATCTCATAAAAGCACATCAGGAGACCGGCACCTCTCAACCACCTGGCGCTCCCTGTGATGCCCCACCTGTCAGCAAGTGGCCAGGGCTGAGTCCTGGACAGCTCCTTCACCCTAGACCACTTCCTAGGGGCACGGAGGGAGGGTGACTTCCATGTTGGCTTTTGCACGTAAAATGCATTATTTCCACCTGTTCTCTAGCCAAGTACCCCAAAGCTTTACATCCAAGCCAAAATGGAGAAAAGAAAAGAGCAAACCTCTGAGCTGAAACTGAAGAAATAACTGCAGCAGCAAACAAAACTTGGTGCAATAGCAGAACTCCGAAGGGTTTGCTGGCAACTCAAAACCAGCAGGTTCCGTTCCGTTTCCTGGTTGTGCCCCATGAATGACGTCAGGCTAGAAGAGCCCAGGCCTCTGTGTGCTTCAGGTACTGGTGCCGTCTGGCATGGCTGAGTGCAGAAGCTCTCTGCTTCACCAGGCTGCCCTTGCCTCAGCCTCCTTCTGCCCCCCAGAGCAGAGCCTCCCCCTTCTGCCCGCCCCCCTTGCACGGTGTTGAAACACTCAAGTGTGCGGAGCGCTGTGCCTGCCACGACGCGGCAGCCCTGTGAGGCTGCTGTGTTCACCCCCATCTACTGATGCGGGAGCCTTGTCCAGAGGCACCTGGGTGGGAGGAGCCGGGCCAGATTTGGGCCTTTGTCTCACTACAAAGCTCTTCTCACCATATCGTCCTGCCCTTCCCAAACAGCTTCTGCGTTGCCATTAAAAATAGAACCGAGTGCTTGAGTACCCAGTGGAGCCCAGCTCTGAGGCTGGCTGGTGGCAGCATGAGGGCATTTAGAAGTGAGGATGCACAACTGATACACAGGTTGCATAACACACGCCCTTCCCCTCTCTGTCTCTTTCTTTCCTTGCCTTTCCACTGTGTCCTGGACTATCCAGCCTGGCCACAGTCAGTCATTGTGCCTCCCCTCCTGAGACCCTCACCTCGCTCTCTGTGTCTTTGGTGACACCCAGCCACCTGGGGACATAAGAGAGGGGTCATGAACCTTTTTTCAGTCAAAGGCACCACCAGCCAACGTTGTTCAATCTCGGATGCTTTTTGGAATCAGGCAGGTATAAAATGTGAACAGACGTCATGAAACGTGTGCTGGTGGCAGAGCCTGGGTAGATGTGGAGGGAAAGAGGAGCTTGTGGCCACATGCCACATCACCCTGTTAACTCTGGAGCCCTCGCTGGGCTGCCTCGTCCCTAGGCTGCCATCGGAGAGCCCTGAGTCCAGAGTGAGTGTTCCTGGCAAAGCCTTGCAGTGTCCCCCCATGATCACCCACGTCACCTGCAGACGAAGCTGCCCCTAGCACCCCCACAGCTCTGCCAGAGCCTCTGAGGCTTGATGCCAAGGGTGGCCCTGTGCCAACTCTGTGCCAGCTCTGTGCTGGGCACTAGCAGGGAAGGAGTGGAGTGGGTTCTGGAACCTGCGAGCAAGTGAGTTCGTACACAGTCCTCTTCATCTTCCTCACCTGGGCAGCATCCCCGCACACCAGCGTACCACTCTCCCAGCCCACCTGGAGCTCTTTCATGGTGGGTCAGCTGCAGAGCCAGGCCTTAAACCACACTCCCAACATGGGACCTTCCAGAGAGGTTTGATCCAAATGTGGCCTTTCTGCACACACTCCAAACCAGATGCTGGGCTAGAAACTTCTCCTATCTGTGTTTGTTTTCCTTTTCTCTTGCAATAACCCATAGGCAGCCTGTCCAGTCAGGTCCAGGGGGTGACAGCCGCCAGAGCAGCAGACACTCCTTCCCCGCTGTGCCAAGTACCACCCGTAGTGTCCTCATCTTCTAGCCTTCCTTTGCCCGCCGATGTTCTCGATAACAGCCATAGCTTACCTTCATGCAGGACATTCATTAGTTCAAGTCGTTGCCAACAGCACTTCAAGGTAAATGTTAATTATCTGCCTCTTATAGGTGTAGACAATGAGGCTTACAACGTCCAGGGCTCCTGAATACCAGGGATGCCTTCCTCTGTCTGGGTCATAGCTGAGGTTGAACATATGCGCTCTTTTCTCCACTGGCCAGTGGACATTCTTGATTCAAACCAGGCAGTTTTGAGAAGGGGCAAGTAAGGGGATTGTTTTAGTCAGCTCGAGCTGATATAATAAAATATGACAGACTGGGTGGCTTAAACCACAGTCGTTTCCTTCTCACAGTTCTGGAGGCTGGGAAGCCCCAGATCAGCTGCTGGCCAGTTGAGTTCCAGGCGAGGTCCCACTTCCTGACTGGCATTGGCCATCTTCTCAGTGTGTGTTCGTGTGACGGACAGAGAGAGGGAGCTCTTTGGTCTCCTTATAAGGGCCCAGTTCCATCATTAGGGCCCTGCTACCCTCTTGACCTCATCTAAAACTAATGACCTGCCAAAGGCCCATCTCCAAATAGCGTTGTTCAGTTGAGGATTAGGTCTTTAACCTATGAATTTTGGAGGGACATAAACATCATATAGTTCATCATGGGCATCCCCCTTCCTACCTCTGCTCCATAACTGGTGCTCACTCTTTGGTCATTCAGGTGGGAGCTCTGGGAGTCCCTTCCTCAGGTCTACCTTCCCTTAATGTTCTGTTCTCTGTCTCATCTCTACTCTCCTCTGTTTTTTTCCTTTCTCTCTTTTTGTAACTATCTGCTTTTAACTGGAGCTAGCTGACTTAGTGAAGAGAAGCTGAGGGTCTAGGTGGACTCCAGCCTGGAGAATAACATAATAGTCCCACCGCCTCCTGTGCCTTGGGAGGCTGAGGTGAGTGGATTGCCTGAACCCGCGGGTTCGAGACCCGCTTGGGCAACTTGACGAGACCTCATCTCAACAATAAATCAAAAATTAGCCAGGCGTGGTAGCGCACACCTGCAGTTCCAGCTGCTTGGAAGGCTGAGGCTGAAGGATCGCTGGAGCCCAGCAGGTCGAGGCTGTGGTGGCTGGGAGCGACCACTGCACTCCAGTCTGGGTGACAGAGTGAGACTCCAAACTCAAAAAAAAAAAAAAAAAAAAGGCCCATGTCAGGGCCTTCAGAGAGGCTCAGTAGGAAAATCAGCAGGTTTTTAAAGGAAATCCCTGAGTCCGCCTCTATAGACAGCCCAGACTCTAAGGATTTCCAGGACACAGTCACAGAGATGCAGAGTTGGAAGGGGCCCCATGTCACTGAATCAAGGTCTTAGAGGTGAGAGAGGCACAACATAGCCCAGCCAAGGGAGTGGCGGCATGCTGGGAGGAGAGCCTAGCGGGCCTCTGTCTGCTCATCCGAGAATGGGGCTGGCTGATCTGGAATGATTCTCTCACCTCTGAGCTCCTGGCACACAAACCCAAGAGCCCTGCCCATAGCCTCCTGGTGGAACCTGCGACAGGGTGGCCTGGGGAGGGCTCGTGCAGGAGGAAGGGTTTTCTTCGGCTGGAAAAGCCTTTAGGGTGACTTAGTTCCGTGGTTCTTGGCCCTTTCTCTGCTAAGACACACATACACAGGATAGAAGTCACCTGCCTGCTGGCATGCTTCTGATCATTCATTCAACACGTGCTTGCTAAGCACCTAGTCTGTGTCAGACACCTGAGGCCCTGAGTCTCAGCTGTGGACAGGACAGACAGGCCCCTGCTCTCCTGGGACTGGCATCCTGTTGGGGTGGTTGGCCCTCCAGGCATTGGTTTGTGCTGTGATGGGAACAGCAGCGGCTTGTGCGAGCATGGTGGGTTGGTTGAGGGGCAGGGAGAGCTGTCAGGGGAGGCCATGTGTGAGCCAGAACTTGGACCACAAAAAGGATGAGGAGGAAAACCTTTCAGAAAGAGGCGGAGGTAAGCTGAGACCCCGAGGCAGGACAGAACCTGGTGAGGACTGGGAAGAGGGAACAAGGTGGTTGGGCATGGGACTAGGCGGCTCTGTGGTCAGGTCAGGAGCCTGCGCTGTTCACATGGGATCGGTGCTTTCAGAGGGCTCGGGAGGAGAGTAAAGCGGGTGATTCCTATAGTCAGAAGACCTGTCAGCTGCCTGTGGAGAGGAGACTCCAGGAGGCAGGGGAGACCACTGGGACACGCATCTGGATGCCGATGCAGGCGACCAGACTGGAGACCCGGGGCCACGTGGCAATAGCAGAGATGGGGGAAGTGAAGCGAAGGCCTGGAGGAGGGGATGAGGGGCCAAGGGATGTCCCAGATCAGGGGCTACGGCTGCGAGCGGGGTGGTGGAGCCAGCCCAAATGGGGCGAGACAGAAGAGGGAGCAGTTGTGGGAAAGAAAGCCAAGGGGGTCCCAGACTGTGACGGTGCTTCTCGATACCCCACAGCCAAAGGAGTGGCAGGAAGTTCCGTAGGGCACTGCTTGGAGCCCCCCGGGTTATGGGCTCCCACCAACTGCCTCTCACGACGGGCAGCCTTTCTTGACCCTGGCACTCATGTCATCCGAGGCCAGATCATTCTCTGCTGTGGGGGCTGTCCGGTGTGCGTAGCAGCACCTCTGGCCGCCCTCAGCTAGATGGAACACACAGCTCACCTCCTCCTTCAGTTGTGATGACGGGAAATGTCTTCAGACATTGCTAGGTGTCCCTGGGGGGGAATTCCCCTCCCCACACCTCCCATGGAGAACCCAGGTCAGCAGGGGCAGCGGGTGGAGAGGGCAGGCCCAAGTCCTGGCAGCTGGGAGGAGCTCCGACCAGACCTCTTCCCCTGGAGAGAGCACATGGCGTGTGAGGGAGGGGCAGCGATCCTATTAGTGGGATGACCTGGTGTCTGCCGTAGCTGCTGGCGCCATTCCTTTATTAATAACAATGCTTATCCTGCCTGACACCCAGCACGCATGCACGCTGGGGTGGAGAACTGCTGATGCAGCCCCGTCCTTACTCTCTGCACGTCAACGAAACACAAGACTGGTGAGGCGGGTGACTTACCCGAGGCTGCGTGGCTGGTCAGCAGCGGAACCTAGAACAGAGTGGGGGTGGGGCTGCCTGGCTGGGGCTCCGAACAGCACACCCTCCGTTCTGGCGGGTGCCTGGAGAAGGCTGGGCAACAGGCAGCCACCACCGGCAGGAAGTGCAGAGTTACCGCAGGAGCTCACTCGTGTGGGTCTCTCTGCTACAGTCCACAACCTCCAGGCGGCTAACCTGCCTGCACCGAGAAGCAAAGTGTCCTTCTGTGTGTGTGTGTGGGGGGGGGGGCTCACTTTCCCAGGAATTGCTTCCGAAAGGAAACAGACTACATTTGAGCCCTCGGCAGTGGCTGGTGGGGGTCTACCTGGTCCGTCCCCAGGCACCCCCGCTTCCTGCTCCGTATCCCCATGGCTTTCTGGGAAGTGTCGCATGAGGCCTCTTTTTTGCACTGCAGGTCTTGACATGGCACCAGGCGAAGGACATTTTTTCCTAGCGTATCAATTTCTTCATAGGAAAAACTTTTCTCTGCTGTGAAAATTACATCCCATGATTTTACTCTGTTCAACTTTTTTCTCCTCTAAACAAGAAAGGAAGAAAGAAAAGGACAAGATAAATAATAAAAGAGGCAAGGGCCTGGGCTGGATGCAAAAATAAAAGTCGGAAAGCAAGATGATGGCTGCGTCCAGTTAGTGCACACGATACCCACTGCCGAGCCTGAGTGATGGCCTGAGGTAGGCCACGGATGTGTCTCGGAGCTTCCCTGGGGCCAGGACAGAGAGAAGAACATGACTAGATATGTCTCCACAACGAGCACATAATAAAAGGGAAACTGTGTATAATAGAAGCTCAGTTCTTTCTGACACAGAGGCCTGGACGAAATGATGTCCCTTGTGTAAGGACTTCTATTAAAATGTACTTTATGGAAAAGGCAGCACGGGGTAGGGAAAGAGGCCAGGTTTGGGGTTTGGCCGCCTTGAGTTCAGATCCCTGTTTGCCAGGTAGCTGTGGGCAGGTTGGGTCACCTCTCCGAGCTCTTGCTCACGTCTGGACGGGGAAACTGAGGCAGTGAGTGGGCCGATGCCCAGCATACACCTGCAGAATAGGAGCGCATGTTAGGGCCTCTCTGGGCAGAACCGGGGCTGTCCCCTGTGTCTGCCTTCCACCAGGCTCCTGGGTGTTGGCCGTCTGTGTCCAGGGAGGCAGAGCCAGATGAGGACTAGACTGCCAACCTCTAGTGCATGCAGGGGATGCTTCCCCTGAAGTGCCAGGGTCTTTGCAAAGCAGATAGCACCGCCCTGCAGACTGCAGGCATGCATTTCCAGGCTAGGTCTGGGGCTGAGTTTGAGTCAGACCCTTCCCTCCTGAGTCCACGAGCAGCCACATGGGCACCAACACTGAAGTCACACGGACCTGGGTTTGAGTCCACACTGTGCTGCTTGTCAGCTGTGTGTCTCCAACAAATTGCCCATTCCCTCTGGGCTCCAGTTTTTTCATTGACAAATCAGAGCATTGTAGAATCAACCCCTGGGGTTTTTGTGAAGGTTACGTGAGAAAACACATGCACCTTGTAGATGTTCAAAACATATCACTGCTTTCTCCCTGTTGCTGTGGTTTCTGAACCCTGGAAGTTTTCCAGAAGAAATAAGTTACCCAAACTTTGCAGTGGACATGAGTGAGGCCCTAGGTCACTCACTGGCCTCCAAGTTCCAGGAATAGAAGAAACTGAGCCTCCCCCAGTAGATACCATGTGCTGTTCCTTTACTTTTCAGGGGGAACTGAGCTGAGGCTCCCTTGAGCTGTGAAATCAGAGGCGAGGCTCTCATGAGTTGAAGTGGGGTCCAGCTCAAGGGAGTGCCTGGTGTGGTAACGGCAGCCACCCAGGCCTGCGTTCCCAACATTACATTTTCTGGCACAGTGAGCTTGCTGAACATCCCAGCCTGGCCCCAAGGAGGCTGAGAGGAACTGGGAACTCCCAATAGCCTTGGGGATAGGGGCTGTGCCTGTACTGATATCAGCAACAGAGACAGTGCTTGTGGGGTTACGGCCTCCCATGCATCCCATCAACACTTACCCACACCTGCCAAGAGCCAGCGCCACTTCTGGTGTAAGGCTGCAGCTGTGAACTCCCAGTGTCCTGGGATGGGGCCAGAGTAAGGACAGCCAGCCAGAAAGACTGTGCAAAATGGACATGGGTCACGCTGTTCCTCACCTCTGCACCCCTTGATGAGACCACTTCTTGAACAAGCCGGGCTCACTCCCTGATATCTGAATGCTGTGCAGTCCAGCCCTGCCCAGTTCTCTGACTTTCCACACCCGGAGCTTTGTTGCACGGAAGGGAGATGGAGACTGGATGACCATGAGCAGGACAGGGGGTGGGGAGATCAAAGAGACCTGCATTTGGATCCTGCTTTGTGACTGTGGGCGAATTCCAGAGCCCCACCCGAGTCTCAGTTTTCTCATCTGCAAAATGGGGTATAATTAAAGACACCCCCTTCACTTCGTCGACTGTCACAAAGATTAAATGAGATTTTCGTGGAAAGACCTGAGGGCTTTCTTGGCATGATGGTGTGGCTGTCACTTAGAGAAGCACTGAAGGATGCTGGGAAGAAGGGCTGGACCAGGTTACCAAGGGCCTGCCCTTCCCAGCTGGAGGGGTGACTTGATCCTAAACACAGTTAGGTTTCATGCTGAGATTCCTCCCATGGGGCAGACAGTGGGAGCAGGAGACCTTCTAGGAGGCCACCCTCATTGTCCCTGGAGCATAACCTTGAGGGTCTGCACCGAGGCAGTGGCCTGGGGAATGTCCAAGCAGAGCAGCTGGAGTTCAAAATTTCAAGAGCCCAGTTGACGGGCTGGATATGGGGCAGAGTGGGGGTGGGAGTGCGACTGAGGAATGGACTGGGGAGAGAAGTGGAGGGCAGGTAGATGCCCAGAGCTCACAGCCTGTGAATCTAGGCAGGGCAGCCATTTCCAAGATATGGATCAGAGGAGGAGTGGCGAGCTTGGCTTCAGGTGGGCAAGTGCCCTGGGCTCGGGGAGCCTATCTCTGCGTGGCTGAGGCAGGAGCGGCCTGGGGACCCCGACGCAGCCATCACCTGTTGGGAGGAAGGAGACGGCTCCCTGTGATGAGATGGCCAGCCGAGCATGCTGGAGTCCAGTGCGCGGGGGCCTGTGGTGGGCAGATGACACAGTGGCAACTGTATTTTCTGAACCGAAACACTGGATAAGAGACTAGGTGATGGGTCTGTGGCTGGAGGTATGCGAGGCAGCGTGAGAAGTGCTGTTGGGTTCCTGAGATGCTGGCACTCCTAATTTCTGGCGGGAAAGGAGGGAGATCCAGAAAGGTTGAAAGCAGGACTCAAAATCCAGAAAAGTCAAGACCCCAGTAATAGGTCATGTGCCAAGGATTTGCCACGATGGGTGTCCCCAGGGCTGGGCCTGCTGTCCTGTGGTTCATGTGATCAGACAGGCCCTGCACCTTGTTTCATGCTCTGCTGTCGCCGTCTTGGAAGTCTCAGTCATTTTGAGCAGGAGGACTCATTTTCATGTTGCTCCAGGCTAGCACGTTACAGATAGCTGGTTCTGGGGGTCTCTTTCTGCCATAAGAAGATTTTCATGAGAATAAAAGTGGGGCAGGGAAGCTGGTTCTGGAGGGCAAGGGGGCTGCCCCCGAGGGGCCGCTGCAGTGGGGAGCAGAAGCGGGTGCTGGGTCCTACCTCACGTCGCTCCTGTTTTTTTCCCCAAGAGCCGCTATCAACACAGTGCTCAGGGAGCCTTGCAGAGCAGGGTTGCTTAAACCTCAGCATCAGGCACCTGTAGGGCACCTGCTGAGCGCCTGGCTTTGGGCTGAGCGTCGTAGGTGCAGAAAGCCCCCAGGGTGCTTACTCAGGGTCTGGAGACCCTGGGCCACCAGCAATAGGAAAAACATGCAGTGCAGGATATGGAGAGAGCTCCAGAGCACACCTGGGGTGCCATAGCAAGACCTGTCTCACAGGGTTGTTGGGAGGAGTAAGCAGAAAACACATGCAGGGTTCCACACGCACCTGTCTTCTCCCAGACTTGAGTTCAATGTGATGGGCATCTTGGACGTGGTGGTGGAGTGTCCAAGACCCACAGTGAGTCAGGGTTTGAGTGTAGCCTCTGCGTCCTGATGGCTGCGGGACCTTAAACGAGTCATTGCACCTTCTTTGAACCGCAGTTGCTTTCTCAGCAAAATGGGGCTGGTAGCAATATCTACCATGCAGATTTGCAGCAGGAGTTGAGATAAAATAGTAAGTGCTTGGCGTGGGGCTAGCATAACACGCTTTCAGCACATGGCTGTCAGTCTCATCTGCTAACCCAAAGAACGCACCACGCACAGGGACAGAGAAGGGTGAGGATTGTGAGCATGAGGATGGGTGTCTGAGGAAGGAGGGCTTCGGTTCTCAGTTCCCAGGGCCCTCCTCCCCATACCACCAAGCCCACACCCATTCACATGCCAAAAAAAAGAGCTTGGATCCCCAAAGACTCCCTGAGGACATTTCAGGACAGTCAGGCTCCCTTCCAGAGGCCGGTCAGCACGGCCAAGGCCGTGTCACCGGCTCGTCATTACCATGCTGCGTGGGGGAGGATGCCCCGCGCTCGCTTCCGGCCCTCAGCTCTGAAGAGCCCTGATAACAAGTGCACATTGATGGCCCGGGTTCCCCAGGGCGAGCGCACTGTTCCCACTCGCATCTGAGCCTTCGCCCGAGACATTTTCTCGCTTCAGCAGTTTGGCATGTCATATAAAGGGACTCTGATTTTTCCTGATGTCCGATTCCTCTTGCATGAAAAATGGCTTCAGTTGTCTCTCTGCCTGTGGACTCCTGAGTGTGAGTGAGGACCAGATGCCTGGTGGGCAGAGAGTCCCCGTTTGCTTCACTGTTTGCAGGGTCGATCTTCTTCCACCCTGGCAGCCCTCACGGCTGTGGACAGTGGTGCTGCGGTTCAGTCTCTCAGGGATTCACCTGCTGGCCTCAGCCCGAACCTCGCCTTCGCACCAGTCGCTCCGCTCATCCTGTGGTGGCTGTTTCTGATGTGTGCAGGGACCCCTCTCGGGCTGCCGCCACTCCTGCTGTCCCCGCCACCACCCCCAGGCTGCCTGCCCGAGGGCCCATTTTTATGAGCAGCCCCTGAAACCCAAGCCAGCTTTTCCTTACTCCCCAAAGACTTCTCCCCTTTCTTTCTTGCCCTTTTCTCTCCTTTCTTCTTTGTATTTCTTTTTTTTTTGAGTTGGAGTCTCACTCTGTCGCCCAGTCTGGAGTGCAGTGGCGTGCTCATGGCCACTGCAGCCTAGACCTGTTGGGCTCAGCCGATCCTTCCACCTCAGCCTTCCAAGAAGCTGGAACTGCGGGCACGTGCCACCACACCCGGCTAATATTTTGATTTATTGTAGAGATGAGGTCTTGCCAGGTTGCCCAGGCTGGTCTCGAACCTGTGAGCTCAGGCAATCCTTTCACCTTGGCCTCCCAAAGTGTTGGGATTATAGGCGTTAGCCACTGTGTCAGGCTCTTCCTTGTATTTCTAATTATTTCTTCCCCCTTTCAAGTCTGCCGTCTTTGTATCTTACAAGCCCTCTTCTGCTTCCTGTTCATGGCAGCCTTTTGAAAGTTCTTGAAGTATTTTGTAGATATAAGTATATTATTTTAACTCTGTGATTATTAGAGTGCGATTAAACATGAGAAGAATTCTATTAAATAGCATATTGAGTGATCCAAAAACCCATAGATGTAAAAACTTTAAAGATTGTCTGGTACGAAGTAAATGTGACTGTGCCGATGGCTGTTTTATGAGGCTGGAAGACAATATTGGAAGGAATTCACCAAAACATTAAACTAGTGGTCAGTGAGGGAGTTATTTGATCTCTCTTTACCTTCTTCACATTTTTCTGTGAGGTTGAAAGAAGAAAGTATAAACCTATTACTAAAATGTGAAGACCCAGTCTCCAGACAGACGGATGGGTGTGCGCGTTTGGTACTGACTCTTCAGTGCATCCAGGAGTGGGCTCCCAGGCACCATGCCCAGGGACTTCTTCCAGCACTTACTGCAGGCCACCTCTGACTTATAACCAGATTGGTTCCTGGATCCGAGCCTTTGTAAGCAATCCACGATGGAATCTCTGTTTCCTGTAATCATAACTACACCTCGGGCTTCCATCCCTACAAATCCGTCTCATACAATAAAAGTGGCTAAACTGGCCACAAAAGTAGATGAGAAGAAAATAAAGCCCATATTTATGTCCTTACAAACTTTTATCATATAGGCTAAACTAAGTACTTAATAGGAAAGCCACGTCGTGAGAGATCCCTATGGAGAATTTTTGCCTGAGCCAGCCTGTTCAAGATTTCTTACTTTATGAATCCAGTGAAGTTTGAACAGAAGATGCTTGCTTTTTTCCCCTCCTGGGAAACCTCCCTATGGCAAGCTTAAGCGTGCTTCATTGCATCAAAATTCTTAAATTTTTTAAAATAAAGGATTCTTTCATCTCAAAAATTTCCCATTACCTATTGCATGTGGGTAGATTTTTTTTTTTTTTTTTTGAGTTGGAGTCTCACTCTGTCACCCAGACTGGAGTGCAGTGGCCACTCCTGGCCACCGCAGCCTCGACCTGCTGGGCTCCGGCGATCCTTCCGCCTCAGCCTTCCGAGTAGCTGGAACTATAGGTGCGCGCTACCACACCCAGCTCATTTTTATTTATTTAGAGATGAGGTCTCGCCCAGTTGCTCAGGTGGGTCTCGAACCCGTGGGCTCAGGCAATCCGCTCACCTCAGCCTCCCAAAGGCGCGGGATGACAGGCTGAGCCACCGAGCCTGGCTGGGATAGATTCTTTGGAGAAAAATTCTTGTGGTGAATACGGGAGGAAAGGCCTTTCCACTGCGACTTGTACCACCCCTGAAATGGTCGCCAGCTCTTTGTGGCAGTGAGTCGGCTGGCCCTTCAAATGCCCCTCAGTGCAGAGCTGTTGGCGTCCTCTTGGGTCCTTTCTGCCAGGTGCCCGTGAGGCCACCTCTGGTGGTCGGCGGGAGTCTAAGTTAAGGCAAAGGCATTAGTGAACCCACGTGGCAGGAAATGGTGAGGCCACAGACCACCATCCTCCAGCTGAGGTTCTCAGGGCCTGGGCTGGAGAGTCACCCCTTAATTCTACTCCAACTTGCTGCCTCTGTGGTAACAGCTGCTCCTTTCTCCCTGTTCAGTCTTTCCTGCAGCCGAAAGCAAAGCGCTCATCGTTGGCTCTTGAAAGCCCTTCACGTTCTTGGCAGTGGTTTCTGTGCCCCTCCTTAGTCTTCCCATTGCTGCAGGAAAGGGAAGGAAATTCGCTTGTTTTGTGCGTGTGTGTGTGTGTGTGTGTGTGTGTGTGTGTGTGTGTGTGTGTGTGTTTCAGGCCTTGTTGCCTTCTCCCAATTGTTTCAAGCCTTTGTGCAAAGTGCTGAGGGGTGCTGGAACCCAGAGGCCCACAGGAGACCCTCCCTGTTGGTCACAGGTGGGCTGCTGGGCCGCCTGTGAGTGGGAAGGTGCCCAGACTAGCCTGCAGGCCCCCTCCTCCTGATCTGCGGATCCATCTGATGCTCTCCTGCTCACTTCTCTACTGAGGAGCTGTGATTCTGAGTAGGGTAAAAATAAGAGCAAATATCTGCTGATCCTTCACTGTGCGTCAAGCACAATGCGCATGATCTCAAGAACTTTCCACGTGTCATATCATTGCATCCTCACAACAGCTAGGCTATCATACTAAATTAATTAGTGAGTGAACCATGGTTTAACCAGGTGTGCTACTACAAAAAAGGAAGCCGACTCTTACCGTGGGTCCTGTTGTGTGCCAGGGCACTTTATATCGATTCACTTGGTGAATCCTCAGCCACCCTGGGAGGCTGGCGCCATCGCTCCTCCATGGTACAGACAGGAAGACTGAGGCACAGAGATGAGATGTAACTTGCCGAAGACCCCAGAGCCGGCCAGTGGTGAGGTCAGGGTTCCAGTCCGGCGGGCTGGCTTCCGATGCCTTTTATTTGTTCGGCACTTTCACCTCCCAGGTGGTAGGCGTGTATCTACAACCTAGTGAAAATCTCTTGCATCCAGCCACCTTGCAGTGTCTACCTCATCTTCACAAGGCAACATGGGTGGCATGCGCCTTGTGGGAGACTCACCTGCCTGTGACACCCATCGGCATCTGCCTGTGACACCCATCGGCCTGTGACACCCATCGGCATCGGCCTTGTGGGAGACTCACCTGCCTGTGACACCCATCGGCATCTCTGGCTCCTGGGCCCATTCCAAGCCTTTCAGCCTCAAGCTAAAAACAGTGATGTCCCTGATGCATGTTGAGAAGGAGAGGGCGTAGGGTGCTCGGTGTCCTGTGCATGTCCCAAACGATTCACAATGACTCCCAGGAATCCAGGTCACTCTGTAGACTGTTGATATGGGAGGAAGAGCTTGGCTGTGAACAGAGAGGAGGACCCCAGGGCCCATCTCACAGGAATATCCCTGTGGTTGTCAGGTGCTGGCTGTGGGATGGGCTGGCAAGGCAGGCTTCCTGGAGGGAGTAGCCACAGCATCACGACCATGACAGCCACGATGCTGGGTCCCCGGGTATGACTCCTGTAGCCTGGAGAGGAAGGATTCGCTGTCAGACTCAGGGCGGCTCTTAAAGTGGGAAACTCTGCCAAGCAGGCGAGGCTCATTCTGCTCAAGACAGCTCCTTTAAGAAGACGTTAGCCATGACCTCAGAGCCCCAGCACCCGTGTTTTCCAGGGGACGCCACCCGCCAGCACGCGTTCACACTCAGGTTCTGATTGTTGTTCACGTGCGGACTCCCAGCTCACACAAAGCAGATGGAAAAGCAGAGTCTGAGCATGCTGTATGCGTCCACTCATGTCCTGCTCAGACACAGGCAGCACTGACACAGGGAACAGAAGCCAGCAACGTGGGTCCCTTTGCGGGTATTGATTGGGAAGACACGAGGGGAGCCTCTAGGGCGTGAATGTGTTCTGTGTCTGGACCTGGGCGGCTTTATGCGGGTGTAGGCACCTGCTCACTGAGCGGCACTCTGAGGATTGCTCTCTGTATATTTTCCGCAGTGAAAATTAAAAATCGACAAACACAGGTTCAGGTGGACAAAGGTCCCCAGGTGGCCTGCGTTTTCTTCTGTCCTAGTCCATCCAGCAAACACTCATTGGGAGTGCACGCACCCAGCCTGGTGCCAAGTGCTGGGGACTCAAGGATTCATCCATTCATTCAGCAGTGATTTGGTGCCCAGTCTCTTAGGAACACTGACCTGGAGGAAAAAGATATTCCCATGTCCGCAGATTCTGTGACTTGGAGCTGTTTGAAATGACACGCCCTCCACTTGCTCATGCCTCATGAACTGCGGTCTCTCGTGGACTCCTCGCAACCCTATGAGAAGGTGGGTTCTGTAGGCTCCAGAATGAAAAGAGATGGAGGTAGGGTTTGACTTGACATCACCTTGAGCCGAGCCCAGGGTTTCCTGGGTACCAGCCGGAAGACTGTGCCGGCCTCTCACCTTGGCCACATCCTGGGCAGATGCCCCACTGAGCCGAGTACATTCCTGAATGAGGCCAGTACAGAAGGTGGGGCAGGATTGGCACACTTTGGGTGAGGAAGGTCTGGCTCTGGGCAGAGAACAGCCTTGCCTCTTTGAGTCTGTGCTCTCTCAGCTTGGGCAGCGGTGATTGGGAGAGACTGCTTCGTCCCTCCCTGGGGGTCTCCTCCCACTGGCTGTCAACCTACCCCATCCTCCCCAACTCCTTACCAGTGTTTTCTTAGTTCACATACAGCAAATACTCATTCACATACAGCAAATACTCACTGAGAATTTGAAAACCAGACCCCAAACTGAGTCCGGGGCACCCACAGATGTATTCACCCATTCAGCAAATATTGAGCGTCTGCTATTTACCAGCAGCCTTCAAAGGGACAGGGAATGTCCTCTTCCCAGCAGCAAAAAAACTCCAGACAATTCATGGAATGATTCTGCCATCCAGGGGAGATGAACAAGAAACAAGAAAAGTAGAAGTGTCCGAGTGAGACTTGTGGTGTTAGAGTGGCACTTGTCTTAGTGCGTGCCCTTCCAGAAAGGCCTGGCTTCTGTCTGCTTGGGGGAGTCAGGAAGGCTGTCCCAGAGAAGGCGATGTTTGCTGTTGTCTTGTGAACGGAGTTAGAGTTCCCCTGGCAGGGGACTTGAGCACACAGGGGCACATGCCTCCCTTCACACATGTGTGCATTCACTAAGCATCCTTCATTCACCCAGAAGACATTTTATGGAGCACCCTGAGGGACAAGAGATCCCAGCCTGCTCCTCAGAGAAGCCAGTGTCCGGTGGGGAGGGGGAGACAGAGGGACAGTCAGCTGCTAGGATTCTATGAGGGTGTGGTCATTGCACATCCGGGGAGCGCAGGGCAGGGAGAGGAAAGCCCTTGAGGCCTGCAGTGTGGCCACGGATGTTTAGACAGCAGGTCACGCGAGCTGGTTTAGAGCGATGCACATGAGTTAGTTAAGAACATAAGAAGGAGTCTGGACAGAGCACAGGTAGGGTCCAGAGCTCAGGCGCTTCCTAGCTACCCAGTGCCTGCTGTGTCCCTGACCCTAAGTGGGCCCCTGGGGATGCACGGGACACAGGGTGTGTTCCGTGATGCCTGAGCCGTGTGGTCCTGTCAAGCAGAAAGCCCAGCAAGAGAGGAGGCCAGGGACTGGGGACAGGGAGGAAGGCAGGCTGGAGCTGATGGGCCCATCTCTCCTTCACATCTTGCTGAGCCTGCCTCTGGCCCTCCTGCTGAGCTGCTGGTGGAGGTCTTGCTCGCGGGTCGCTCAAGGCGGCCTGTGTCCTGAGCTCACAGTGGCTCTGCTGTGCAGGACGGAGTGGAGGGAGGAAGGCCATTGGTGGGAGGCCTGTCGGGGAAGTGCTGGAAATGGCCAGGCAGGGATGGGGAGCCCTGAGCGGAAGCGGGGGAGGGTGGATTTGAGGTCCGTCTTGGAGCCGGACTGGCGGGGGGGATGAAAACCCGTCACAGGGGGACCGGGCCATGGCATGTCACCGAGTGAGACAAGACGTGTGGGATGGGCCGGAGGGTCCAGCTCCAGGGTGTGTGCAGGGTCTGACTGCCGCTGGTCTGCCTGGAGCAGATTGTACAAGGCTCGCATGCCCTAACCAATTTCTGCACTATTGGACCATTTCCAATTTACGATGAGGACACTGAGGCACAGCGGGTTTCAGCAACTCCCTCAAGTGGCAGAGCTGGAGCTGGGATTTGAACCCAGGCAGTCTGGCCCAGGCACTGTACTTCTGATCATCATCACACGGTACTGCCCCTCATGCCGGGCAACCCGAGGGAGGCCCCCTCTTCTAGATGCAACCTGGGGAGAGCCACCAACTCCTTGGGGCTGTGAGAGGAGCCACTCAGGCTGTTGCCTTTCCGGGATCCCACAGGCGTGACCGTCAGGGAGGGAGTGGAGGTCCTCCCTGAGGCCTCCTCAGCTCCGTTCCTGGGAGGACTGTGTGTGCTGGCTGGTCTGCCCACCCAGTCTGCCTTGCTGGCTGTGAGAGGACATTGGCCCCTGCTCACTGTGTGGAGACAACTGTCTACACCCTGGGACTAAGCCCTGGAGGACCGAAAACACAATGATGAGAGTTCAGAGCTGCAACATGAATGGACTCTGGAAACTTCACGCTGGGTGAAAGATGCCAGGCACAAAGCCTTCTGAGCTAGTGGGGATGCTGTAACAAAGTTACAGAGACTGAGTGGCTTAAACAAAATACACGTATTGTCTTGCATTTCTGGGGGCTAGTCATTCAAGGTCAAGGTGTCGGCAGAGTTGGTGCCTTCTGACGGCTGTGAGATAATCTCGTTTCTGATGGTTGCTGGCAGTCTTTATTGTTCCTTCGCTTGTAAAACATCACCTTAATCTGTGTCTTGTCTTCACATGGTGTTCTCCCTGTGTGTGTATGTCTTTGGCCAAATTTCTTTTTGTATGAGGACACCAGTCATGCTGGATTAGGGCCCACCATAATGACCTCATCCTAGCTACACCTGCAGTGACCTTATTTCCAGATGGTTCTGCAACTGAGGGACTGAGGACTAGGACCTCAACATATGGATTTGCTTTGTAGCAGCCACACGTTGCTTGATTCTGTTTACGTGGGATATCCAACATAGTCATAGAAACAGAAAGCAGATCAGTGGTTGCCAGGGGCTGGGGGAGAGGGAAGAATGGGAGTGACTGCTTAATGACTGCAGGGTTTCCGTTTGGGGAGATGAGAATATTCTGGAGCCAGGAAACATGGCTTAGAAAGGTTAGGTGATTTGCCTCTGGTCACATAACTGCTAAGTGGTTAAGATGGGATTTGTTCCAAAATTTGTGTTCTTTCCATCACAGTTAGGTTCACATGGAGTCTTCCTCTTGGACGCATTATTTAGATTCTCTGAGCCTCATTTTCCTCATCTGCAAAAGGGAATCAATATGTCCACCCCTTCTGCTACCCCTGTGAGAACTCAAGGGCATGATGTATCTCAAGGGATGATGTCTAGTCACCAGGACATTCTTAGTGCTTGGTATATGGTCATTATTGTCACTGCATCTGTCAGGGTCTACCCTGGAGAAGAGAACTGACTCTGTGTCTCTCAGACAGAGGAATTTAATGGAGGGAGTTGCTTACCCAGGCGATGCAAGACTGAGAAACCGATGGGAGAACCATCGGACACTCAGATGTGGGCAACCTGAAAAGGAAGTCCCTGCCATCCCAGTGGTGGAGAGAAAACAAGAGAGGGAGGCTCTACCACAGTCCAGAGACCAGGCCATACAGCAGCTGCTTAGACCATGGAGGAAACTGGTGCCACAGAGGGAGGAGCCTTCCAGCCAAGGGCAGGGGAGCTGGGAAGTGTAGTTCCTAGGACCAAAGGGACTCTCAGGGGTGCATTTGGCTGGTGAGCATCTTCTACTCTTGGCCTGTGTTGAGTTGACTGGTTCTTGCATGATGCTGGCATGACTGAGACTGGACATGGCCCCAGGGTGTGCACATGGCAAGTCTGCACCCAGGAGACAGCAGAATTGCAGCACGTGTATGCACCTCATGGCCACATGTCTTTGCGTGCATGTGACACATGCAGCTGCATGCAGTGTGGCCACAGAGCCACCACCCTGACATTACCCAGCCTGGCTGCACAAGGCCCCGTGTGTGCACCTAGGAACTCGTGAGGACCTCACAGGTTTCTGAAGCTGCCTCTGCCCAGACTCCCTCCTGCCCTGTGACCGTGGTGGAATGCCTGGGCCGGAGCTTGCGTGTCGAGGTTCCATGCATCCTCCGCTGGCGTGCCCTGTGACTTGGCCAGTCAGGTCGTGGGAGCCATCATGTGCATGTATCTTCTTCCTCCGTGTTCCACCGGTGAGAGGGAGAACAGAGGAGCCACAGGCTCTACGACGCTAGCTTCTCTTTGAAGAGAGGAAGCAGCTTTTCTGTTTTCCTTAGAAATCTGGTGCCATCACTGTGGATGCTGCATGTGCTCTGGACTCTGTGTGTCAGCCTGGCCTCCTGCAGGGCCTGCGTCCGTCACCCGCCCCCTCACCTCACTTCTCCTTGGGAGTGCATCTGGTCCTCGCATCTCCTGCCGCTCAGACAGCACCGCAGGTCACGGTCTCCACTGCTCTCCAGAGGCTCTTAGGGGGTATGGGAACATGAGGGGGGCACCTCCCCTCTCTCGGGCCAGAATGTTCCAGAAATTACTTGGTTGAGGCGTCCCACTTCTGGGTCTGTTGTATGGAAGGCATTGATTGGGCAGGAGAGTGAGATGGAAAGGGAAGGGATGTTGTCAGAGCCTTTTACTCCCAACCCCTTCAGCACTGGGGAGTGCTGGGGATGGAAGTGCCCCCTCAAAAGAGGTGCTGCGGTCCCAACCCCAGTACCTCTGAATGTGGCCTCATCTGGAAATAGAGTCTTTTCAGGTGTAGTCAAGTGGCCACGAGGTCATACTGCGCTAGGGTGGACATAACTGGGTCCTCAGGAAAGAGGAGAGAGACACCAAGGAGCAGGCCAGGAAAAGGTGGCGGTGACGCTGGGTGATGTGGCTGCAAGGCGAGGGGTGCCAGGGATGTCCAGCATGTGTCGGAAGCTGAGAAAGGCGCAGAGCAGATTCTTGACCCTCCAGAGGGATCATGGCCCTGGCAACACCGTGATTGTGCCCTTCCAGGCTCTGGAA
Organism: Carlito syrichta; assembly: GCF_000164805.1. Lineage (NCBI taxonomy): Eukaryota > Metazoa > Chordata > Mammalia > Primates > Tarsiidae > Carlito > Carlito syrichta. Next base: position 90,034 of record NW_007227155.1, read on the forward strand.
CTGTGAGGGAGCACATTGATGTTGTTTTAAGCAACTCAGTTTGTGACGCGGTGTTACAGCAGACCCAGAAAACAGAGACAAGGAGATTAATCCAGCCTTGCAAATTACCACCAAGTCCCCCGTCCTCCCAAAGGGATTCCCTTGTTGCTTTCCAGGAGGGGTGACCTCTGGTAAAAGAAGTGTGACTTGGTTGGCGGTGTTGTATGGAGCCCTGCAGGCCACACAGAGGCGTCCTCCCTCCCAGCCCTCCAGCCAGCCTCATGATGCAAGCACGCTGCTCTCTCACTGACAGATGAGGAAACCAAGCCTCAGAGAGGTGAAATACTGCCAAGGCAGCCGGAATATTTTTCTTTCTTTCTGGGTCAGTGGCCATTTTCAAGGCTGGACTGGGCTCCTGAAGGCAAAATGAATTCGGATGAGGGACATTTCTATTTTTTATGCCTCTTACCAAATTACCAAAACATATTGGCTCAAACGACACAGATGTGTTGTCTCACGGTTTCTGTGGATTGGGAGTGTGGACACACTTAGCTGGATCCTCTGCTCAGGTCTTCCAGGGATGCGATCAAAGTTTTGGCTGGGTTGCTTTCCATTCTGAACCTGGGGTCTTCCTGCAAGCTCACTGATTTATGGCAGAATTCACCCGCTTGCTGTAAAACCGAGGCCCCTGTTCTCTTGCTAGCCATCAGCCAGGAGCTTCTGAGTCCTAGAGGCCACGTACAGGCCCTGCCATGTGGCCCCTCTGGCAGTTCATATTGTGGCTGTTTGCTTATTCCAGGTGGGCATGTCCTCTGACGCCTCCCTTCCGTTCTTCCACAACAGAGTCTTAGATTACATAATCGAGCCATCTTGTGCACAGATACTGCCTACACTCCAAGGGAGTACTTTACAGGGTGCACCCCAGTGGTTGGGGATCTTGGGCACCACCTTAGATCTGTGCTACCACAGATGAGAGGGGCTTTGGTGCAAAGGGTGATTTTTGGTCAGATGAGCTTGACTTTGAGCTCTGACTCTTCCCCTCATTAGCGGGGTGATCTTAGAGAGTTTGCTTCTGCATTCTTTAAGTCTAAGTCGCCTTATTTTTTAAAAGGGGAATGATAATACCAGCCTCAGAGGGCTGGAGCGAGGATTAGAATAGTTAAACCATAAAGCACTGGCAGTTGCTAGGAGCTCATTACATGGCAGTTCCCTCCCTCCTCATTGCAAGTGTGTCTCCATCACAGAGAAAAATACAGGTGCACGTGGAAGCAGTCAGTCCTGGAGCCAGAAGACCTGCCTGGGCCCCCACCTGATCACATTGTTCTCACTGCCTTGCCTGGTGAAAGGTTAAGATGAATTGAGATTCCCCCAAAAATACATGTTGGGAAGGCCTCTCCTTCCTGGACCATGTGAGGCACAGTTCTCCTCTTTCCAGAAGCTCCATCCCATAGGTAGAGGGACCACCCCTCCTCTTGGCACCAAGCCAAGTAGCAGGGTGTGGTGGGGGGTGCAGGTCAGTGGCAGGTGTCTTTGCTCCCATGTGGTCCCTGCGCTGGCCCATTTGGCAGCCTGTGCATCCTCTTGGTTCTAACCTCGGAAGGGTCTTTAGTAGATGAGTAGCACCCGTGTTCACATGGGTGAGGACGCTGGCCTGCGAGGGTGTGTTTTGGCCGCTTTGTCCCCCATTCTGATGCAAGACCCTCTGGACAGACTTGGACCTTCCTGTTCAGCCCCCCAGTGTTAGCTCTGGATGTGGCCTGACAACTCCCAACCGCATGCTCATGGCTCTGGGATATGGGAACAACCGAGAGGGCCTTTCCCCAGCTGTGGGCCAGAAGAATGGGTGTTTCAGGGCGTCATCTGGCCCTGATGCTGAGGCGTGCAGAAATCAGAGCTGTGAAGGCGTGGATCTTCAGGCCTAGCTTTCTTGGCCACTTCAAACGCGAGCTCCCACTTGAAGTGCCACCATCTGGTCGACGCTTCCTGCCTCACCTACTGCCACACCTGCTGGAATGCCATGGGCCCCCTCCCAGCGGGAGCCACCCGTCCACACACCTCTGTCTACTCCTTGAGATTCACCTAAAAGGCGACCTTGTCCACAGTGCCTTGCCCATCTGTGGGTGGAGCTGATACCTCCCTTCTCTGGACGTCTAGAGCTCTGGGCTTGTGCTCGGACTCTGACTGGATGTGTTGTGTCATGACACAGGGCGCCTGGTTGGGTCACCATTTCCCTGGTGGGCCACGACAGTGTCACCTCCCCTTGGGCCTCAGAGCACCCAAGTCAGTGCCCTCAGTAAATGTTTGCTGCACAAGCAAATGTGGCTTATAGAGTGGGGAGGAGTTGGGTGGGATCCCCTACACTGGGTCAGTCCAAGAATCTCTGTGTGGGAAGTTGTGAAAAGTTGAGATGAGAAGAGCTTATTTGGGGCCTACCTCTACCGGCCATCCATCCATCCATTCATTCATTCATTCAGTTCAGGCACAGGAGGTTCTCCAGCCCTGCCCACCGCCACATCCACTTTCCTTCTATGAAAGGGTGTCTAGATGACAGCTCGAAGTAGCCTGCAGGCTCGGATGGAAGGGTCAGGTGGGAGCTGCCTGGGTGGGCCCCTTCGAGGCATCCCACGGCTCCCTAACTCAGAGATCCCAGGTTTGCAGAGGACTCCTGAGAAGGCAGCAGAGCCAGAGTGACTGTTGTGTTTGCACTGGCTTCTCCCAGTCCTGGGGCCCAGGACCCCTGGCCGGCTCAGCCCCGGAGGCGGAGTTGCCAGGCGTCAAAGCATCACAGGCCCTTCCCAGGCCCTGAGTCTGATTTTGCATTTGTCATTGTCTGTTATTTTTCTTTAAGGGAGCCTGTCTAATTACACAGACGGCTCAACAGAAACGGAATCTGCCCTTGTTTGGGCCACAGATGTAGCCAAAGATTAAAAACGTCACCCCCGCCGGACTTCGTGGGACAATGGAGTCCCGCTGTGGGGGCCTAGGATGGAAATACACAGCCTCCTGGTGTCGGCCACCTTGGCTCCCTCAGGCAAGGGCGTGAGGCCAGGGTCCGTTGGCTTCTGGGCGCCTGCGCAGGGCCTATCTCGGGGATGGGATGGGGGTCCCTTCAGGGTGGAACCAGCCCACTGTCCCCAGGCCAGTCTGAGGTCCTGCAGCAAGGACTGCATGCGTGTCCTTCCCGCTCTCAATTCTCTGGCTCCCTAGACTGCCGAAAAGCACGCTAATCAGACTGACCTTTTGGACTCTGGCGCTCCCAGTCTTTTTCAGCAAGGAAGAGGTCACAGAAGCCTCCAGACCAAGCTGCTTTTGCGTTCCCAAAGTGAAACTCCGGGGAGCCCAGCGCCCCATGTGGGGCCCTCAGGGTGGCACCTCTGGGGCTTGGCTGACGCCCCCTGGGCTCAGCAATGGCGGTCCCCCCACCAGGGAGCTCAAAGCTGAGGGCCTGAGGCCTCTGTGATGGCCTGGCAGCACCGTTTGGGGCTCGGCATTTGCTGAGAGGGCTTCCATTGTTTATTAATGAGTGCTGGCAGCAGCCCTGTGAATTAGTGCTCAGCTGGAGATGAGCTCCGAGGCCTAGGCAGGCAGGCCGCTGGCTTGCAGGGCCATGTCATCTCTGGCGCTGGAAGAGGCTTTATGCCACTCCCGCTGCTGCAGCCACTGCCTGCAGCCACACCCCAGAGAGCTTCATCTTGCCAAAGTGGAACTCGTGTGTTTGGGGACCAAAGGCCCCTTCTCACCCCCACTGGAGCAGGGGCTAGACAGAAGCCACGATTCCCCCTTCCTCCCTCCCCCTGTTGCTCTGTCAACCAGACATCCACTGTCCACGCACACACCAGCGAGCTGACCCTGCCATTGGAGGACAGAAACGTCGGAGCAATGTGGGATGACAGATCTGTGAGCCTGCCTCACGGTGGTCTTGTACTCTTTCTGTGAATTTATGTATGTTCCATAACATCATGCTGTGACCCTCAAACATACACTGTAACGTTCACTTTTTAAAATAAGGACAAACATGTTTTAATGACGGGGGCTAGTTTCCAAAGTGTCCTCCTCTATGGCTGGACATGCATCTGGCACTCTGCTGTGGGGACTGCCCCCTCAGAGGCAGGTCTTGTAGTTATTCTGGCTGTTGGGGACGACAAGTGAGGCACAGAGGGGTTAAGCAACTGCCAAGTACAGACGGACCTTAATAGCCCCAGCCAGACGCAGACTGGCTCTTGAGGGGCCCAGGTCTGGGGACCACTAAGCATGTCGTGAGCTGGGGGTCGTGTAAGAAGCACTCCCTTTGGAACCAGATAGAATTAACTCCAGATCCTAGCTCTTCCTCTGACTTGCAGAGATGGTTCTTCCTCTGAAAGGGGAACGGCAGTACCCACCTTCCAGATTTTTGGGAAGATCGACTGAGGTGACGGCAGTGTGCCATTGTGTCTGCACAAAGTTGGCACTCCGCGTGTCCTCTGCACTTTCTCAGAGGCTGGTGGTGGGCTGGGGTGAGGAAGTGAGATGTGTTTCCAGGACAAGGGTGGGGTGGGACTGCGGGAGTAGAGGCAGCGATAGCAGGAAGGCTGGAGCCATTCACCCCCTGGATTTCCCAGAAGTTCTTGGGCTGGGCTGTGGCTGGAGAGAGCCACTTTGCAAAGTGCTTTAGACATGTCTAACAGCTTTCTTTTTCTTTGGCAGATTTCCCCCGGGGCTAGTTTCAGATCGGGTTTAATCTGGTGTCTAAAATATGAACCCCGTAACTCAGAGTCCTCAGATGTAGAATGTTCAGGCCTCCGTGGGAGTGCCCTGACACTGTGGCCTGGCGCCCTCGTGCCACTGACCCAAGTCGTGGCACCTCGACAAGCCTTGTTTTCCGGCTGTTACTAGCACTGTGAAATGGGCGTCTCCAGCTTCCATCCACTACAGGGAGTTTCTGCTGGGGCCTGAAGGCTGTGCTGCGTGTTTGCCTGGATCCAGATTTCAAATGGGAGGAAAAGTGGCTTAATGAAGAATGAAAGCTCTGCAATCACACAACAGCTTCTCACAGCGACGGCTAAACGGAGGGAGCCTTGGGAGGGCAGGACGGGACCCTTCAGGGCTGGGGGCTTGTGAGTCATGCCTCAGCACGCCAGCATCTTCCTGGTGCAGGCAGCATCAGGACTGTGGGACTCTGACGGTGTGCCTTGTGTTGAAGATGAGGTCTACACAGAGCTCTGGGTTTTCCTTTTTCCCTGTTGCTATCAGTTTAACCTATTTACGAGGTGTGATTTTTACCTTGGTTTTAAGATTGGTTGAAGTGGGACTTGTGTGACCTCTGGTCACACTGAATCCTGACCTGTGGCTTTCAGAGTGTGGCCCATCGATTCACCTCTAGCAATTCACATTTATCATATCACAACCAAGTCATGCTTCCAGGAGTGACTTGTTGGCTTAGGAGGCTGATGACACGCAGCTCAGTCCCTCGGCATCTTGTGGACAGAGGAACCGCAGAGCCTGCCAGCGCCTCTCTGCTTCGTGGAGTGGGGGGCTTTCTAATGGCATTCCTGGGTGGGCAGAGAGAGCACAGAGAGGCCGTTGTTCCTGCCCCTTGCCTGTGGACATGGAGCCAGTGGCCAGGAGAGAGCGGTCCCCGCCCCGCCATGGCCCCAGCCCCACAGAGGCCCTCTTTGGAGAAAGGAAATCAGTGCAGTCAACCCACAACGAGCAGAGACTACCTAGGAGCTCGAGAGTCAAAGATAAATAAGTCTCAGACCTGCCCTTTGACCCGGGGACGCCTGATTTCGATGTAATGGAGGAGGCCATGGCACCAGAGGTGCACACAGTCTTACGATCTCACAAGGGAAGGGGGACCAGGCCCGGCAAGGTTTCTGGGAAGGGAAGGCGCAGCTTCTGCCAGGACAACTTCTGAGAGCTCTCAGGGATCAGATGAGGGGAGGACCGAGGGAACAGCCTGAACCAGAATGTGGTTCAGAACAGCATGAATCAGGAACCCCGCTCAGTGTTGGTGGACGGGGGGCCAGCATGGGGCTCTGAGGGTCAGGAGGAACCAGCCGTGCGGGCTAGCACACCCAAACTCCGTCCAGAGTCCCATACCACCAGGCCACCCTGGCAGGTGGTCTCGAGGGAGGCAGAGGCAGGGATGCCAGTCAAGAGAAAGGTTGTGTGAGCCCAGATGAGGCGCGGTGGTGTAGATGAGAAGGGGGTAGTTTGAAGCATCGCTGGGGTCAGACCTGCCAGGCAGGCTGAACGGATGAAGGAAAAGCAGAGCAAGAGGAGGGTGGAGTCCAGACGCCTTCCAGCGAGGCCCCCGGTGGTGAGAGCAACAAGGCGGGATGGGAGGGTGATGGGGCGGGGGCATGCTGGGTCTGGGGTCCCCTGGCGGCTGGATGCCTGGGCCTGGGGGGATGCCATGCACTGCGGAATCATGGCACAAGCCACTCGTGTGCAGAGTGGTCGAAACCACGGGCGGCAGAAGCATGAAAACCCGGAAGTGAGGACAGAGGGAAGACTACACATCCCTGAGCGGCGGGTAGGAGGAGGGGTTGGGAAGGACCAGTAAGGGAGAGGTGTGGACCACGCGAGGGTGAAAGCCATGGGAGCCAGGAGAGTGGCCACATGTGAGAACTGCAGAGGTGAGGATGTGGGGCTGCTTCCTTCACAGTGTCAGGGCTTGGGACGCTTCTGGGCTGTTCTCGACAGGGAGGCATTGGGAAAAGACTCCATCTGTGCCACCTAAGGAGGCCCTGGGGCCGAGGCGGAGTTCGCCATGGCAAGGCTTCAGACGTCCTGCAGATCACTGGGGTCTGCGTTTACCGTGCACGTTCCTGAGCTCAGATGGAAGATGCTGGTCGAGAACACTGGCCTGAAGCCAGACTCTGTCCTGAGGAGGTGTGTCCACTGTCCTGTGTGTCCCCTATATCCTCCCCTGCCCCAGGCGGGCAGCTTCTTCTCGGGGCATGGCTGAGTTCACCTGGGGCCGGGCCTAGGGTGCTGGTTGTGCTCCGGGCTGCCCGTCCAGACCCACTCCCTGTCTCTTGCTCCGTGTCCAGGCCTGTTTCAGATGCGAGCAGTCTGCACAGAGCTCCAGCTCTGCCTGCCCATAGGAGCCTGGCCGTGTACATTTCCGAGGAGACACACTACTCATCGCCTGGCGCTTGGGTGCCCAGCGTGGTACAGAGGCTGCAAGAGGAGTGCTCCCGGGGGTCTGGAGAGCTCATGGGACATCCAGCCAGGGGATGGTGGGATTGGACGTGGGCTGGGCCTGCGTCGGCCCCTGTCTTGCTAGCGGCTGCCTGTGTGCACCTCTTCATATGTGGTTCAGGAAGCGGGAGAGCACAGTGGCTTCAAGTGCTCTGGCCTCAAAGAACGGCTGCTAGGGCTCTTGTCCCAGCTCTGCACTTGCTAGCTGGGCACCCCCGGGCAAGGTACTGAACCACTCAAGGCTTCTGTTTGTTTGTAGCATGGAGTGATTGGTAACAATGGCCCCTGAGTGTCAGATTGCAGCGAGGACTACCTGAGTTACGACCTTAAGTGTACAGAACAATGATGCCCCTGTTTGTGACCGCTGCTGGGATTCTTATGGTTGTTAGCAGTAGTCGAAGTTGTGGTGGCAGTGGTGGTGGCCACTCGGGGCAGCATGGGAGCCACTGCTTGACCCCAGAGTAGCCCCCTCCACAGACTTCGGTCCGTGTCCCCTGCATATCTCTGAAGATTGGCACGGAACCTGGGCGACCGGGAACCATCAGGAGAGATAAGGTGCTGCCCCCAGCCTTCTGACTGGGCATCCTTGAGAGAAGGAGGGGCTTTCTTTAGGTGAGTTAGCAAGAGGGCCAACACCTCCCTCCTCAACTGGCTTTCAGCGGGCCCGGAAGGGATGGTGGGTGACCGATTAGGAAGTCACCCCAGCCCTGAGATGAAGTTAGGTCCGTCCCAGCCTCGACTGCCTTCCTGATGAGATGAGTGTGGCCCATTCTCACCTGCCTCTGGCCGGCCCTCCTGGCTCTCCGTGAGCAGAACTGCGTGTGTTCGGGACTCTGCTTCCCTTGTGTCCCATACTACTGTTTCTTTGACTTAATGGGGAGCTGGAGCACACCTCCCCTCAACGTTTGTCCTCCCCAGGTCCTCTGCTTTGCTCCCAGGGATGTCTGTCCCGCACTGTTCCCGAGGGATTTGTCTCACACCCAGCCTGCCAGTTCTCACTGTGTCTCAGCCCACAAGCCCCACGTGTGGGCCCTTCTGTTCCTGTGGAGGAAGGGAAGGTGGCGTTTACATTTTATTTACTTTTCTTTTTTCATGTAAGCAGAAGCCCCAAGCCTCAGCTCCAAACCTCCAGCAGGAAGCTGAGGCCATATACCTGGGAATTAGGGAACCCGGAGCCAGGGAAGGAGCCAATGAATGCAGAGCTGGGGTGGGCACATGGCCTCTGGGACAGACCAGTGAGGGAGGGACCTGGGAGGACACGTGGAGGCCTGTGGTCAAGGCCCCCGAGCCTGGAGTGAAGTGGCCCAGGGAAGACCACTTAGGAAGGGTGAGCATGTCCCTGAGCCAGGAATGCTCTCGGGGGATGGATGGTTAGTCTGAAGATGGATGGTGATGGGGGGACAGATGAGCTTTGGGAAACTCTCTGTCCCAAATTAGCAAGTGACCTTGAAGGAGACCCTTGTCCCGGAGCCTGAATTCTGACTGTCCTCCCTGCCACCACTCTGTCCTGAGGGGAACAGACCTTTTCTGAAAAGCAATCCTGTCAGGTTGCTGGCTCCACACCCTTGCATGGCTCCCTCTAGCTCCTAGGCCCCGAGGTGACCCTCCTGTACGCCCCCCCAGCAGACTGCAGCCCCACCAGCCTCCTTCCAGCTCTTCAGACAGGCTCCATCTGACCGTCTCCCTCTGGGACTCCACAGTTTCACCGCTGCTCCCTGCTCTTCCTTCAGGGCTCAGCTTGAGTGTCACTTCCTCCGGGCAACTTCCCTTTCCTGGCATGGCTCCCCCAGGCCCCTGTGTGCCACTCAAAGGCAGAGATGAGATGGCTCTGGCCCCTTCACCACCGTAGCCCATGCCTGGCTCCCGGCAGGCACTGAATATGTCAGCGCTGCCTTGAATTGAGGGTTGGACTGGATGACTGAGTTCGCAGCTGCTCTCGCAGGACACAGGGGGCCCTCAAGGGGGAGAGGAAATGGACACTTCTCTCTGCTTCACAGGGAATGGGAGGTACACCTTCAAAAAATAGCAAAGCTCTTCCTGGATAGCCACTAGTGAGTTGGGCTCAGGCAGGACTTCAGGTGCCTGGGGGCTTGAGGCAGAGGGACAGGGGCACTGGGTGTGGTGGTCAGCCTGGGAGATCTGTGGTTTCACCTACCAGGTTAGTGGCTCCTCACCAGGTGACCCGGAAGCACCAGGTTTCCAGCAAGTGACCGATTCTACCCTGTGCTCTGGACTGCTGGTGCGGGAGATGGTGAGAGGGTTTGAACTTGGTGTCTGCCTACCCTGGAAGATCTGTCTCCAGCCTTGGGGGTACTCGGGGAGTGGCGGTGTGCCCTTCGGTCCTGCAAGGCTGCCAGAAAGTGCTGGTGATCTGGCAGGAGTGTGCCCTCCCAGGCGCTGGCCCTCTGCCTGTTATCTTTCCTCTCTCTCTTTCCCTCTATTTCCAAGTAGAATAGGGAGACCAGGCAGCACAGTGGTGATAGCTCTGGGTCTGGGGTCAGACAGGAGCAGGTGAGAATCCTGGCTTGGCCTCTTAGGGCTCTGCTACCTTGGACAAATTACTTGTCCTCTCTGAACCTTGGCTTTCTCATTTGTAAAACGGGTCTATAGGAACTCCTGCTTGCTAAGTTATTTTTGAGGCTTAAATGGAAAGCTAGAAAGAGCTCAGCATAGGGCTTTGTAGGGAGTCTAGTACTCGGCTGAAGCCAGCACCAGTTAGTCCATTAGCAATGGGGCTAGGGGAGAAACAGGGCCACTTGCTGGGTCTTCTAAGAGTCACAAACAGCGCATTTTGGAAGCCACAGTATCATGGGTGTATGAGTCTGCTTCAGTCCTGATGGTGGGACGGAGATGGCCTGCTTCCTCCTGATCACAGGGCAGCTGCCTCTTTGTCATTAGGGCAAGGCTGACAATAACAACTCCTGTGCTTTAAGAACTCCCATGTGCCAGGCACGGTGGCATTTAGATGCTGCGTTACTTTGTTTAATCTCCCAAACAAACCCCAGAGGTGGAAAAATGAAGCACAGAGAAGTTAATTAGTTAATCACACAGTTAGTAGGTGGCAACAGAGCTGGGACTCAAACCCAAGCAGGATACTTCAGAGCCTGCCGTTTCTATTCTACCCAGCCGAGGAGTGGTCGGGAGGTGCCATCTTGACTAGCAGCCCCTGAATGGAGTGCTGGGTTTTGGAGAACATACACCGTGATGGGGGAGAAAGATGCTGTGAGCGATTGGCAATATCTACTGTGGACTTGGGAAGGGAGCACTCAGCTCTGTGCGGCCATTCATTCATTGCCAGCCGTGGCGCTGTTGGCATCTGGGGCCAAATCGTTCCTTGTTGGGCAGGGTGGAGGGGCTTCCCTGTACACTGAAGGGAGTTTAGCAGCATCCCTGGCCTCTGCTTGCCAGAGCACCTTGCCCCCGCCTCCCCAAGTCGTGGCAATTAGACCTGCTTTAGACTCTGCCTATGTCTCCCGGGAGGCAGACCATCCTACTTGAGGACCTTTGCACTAGAGCAGGCAGCGGTGGGCAAAAGAGCTCTGAGCCTGGAGTCACGAGACCAGCATCCTAGGCTTGGCTGTGCTGCTGTCCAGCCTGTCACCATGGAAACGGCCCATTGCCTCTCCGGGTGTCAGGCTTTCAATGTGTACAGTGCATGGGAGAGTCCCAAGGATCCCTTCTAGGAGTTTATGGTTCTCCCTCCCTCACCCAGCCCCTTCAATTAAAACTCTTGGGTTATTGGAGCGCAAATTTCCAGAGATCTGCGAGGCAAACCAACAGAAAGCTGGAGTCTGCAGAGAGCTGTTCCACTCCTTACAGCTCCGTATTTGCTCCTTATGAAAAGAAAGAAAAACACGGAGAAAAGCCCCCAACCCTTGGTGCTGAGGTTTCAACCAAGCAGTAGTTATCAAATAGATGCAAGTAGACAAATCACAGAGACAATAACTGAACACCCGTTTTCCTGTGTTAGGAGAGAAAACGAGCTATTGGTCGGGGAAGTCTCTCCGGCTCCATTCAATTATGAATCTCGGCAGGAAGCCTGGAAAATCCCAGCCCGCTCTGGAGCACAGCGTTGGAGGAGGTGTGAAGTTGGTGCTGTGGGTTCCCCAGGTGCTCACTGGGCCTGATGAGGGAGGGTGAGAGTGAGACCAGGCTCCTGCCTCCTGTCGAAGCGCAGGGTGGGCGAGCAGGGGCCAGGCTGAGGAGTGGTGGGCACTGGGTCCTGAGGACGGTCCCCAGGGTCCTCCTCGCAGGCATTTCGTAAACGGCAGCTCTGATGCAGGAGAAGCTTTCCAGGGGATCGGTTTATTGACAGCCAGCAAGTGGGTAGGCTTTCGTTCTTTTTTCTTCCTTTCTCTTTATTTCTTTATTTTATTTTTTATTTTCATTTTTAACATTTTTTTTTTTGAGTTGGAGTCTCACTGTGTCGCCCAGGCTGGAGTGCAGTGGTACACTCACAGCCATCGCAGCCTTGACTTTCCGGGCTCTGGCGATCCTTTCGCCTCAGCCTTCCAAATAACTGGATCTACAGGCGCGGGCCACTGTGCCTGACTAACTTTGTGATTTATTGGAGAGATGAGGTCTCACCAAGTTGCCCAGGCTGGTCTCAAACCCATGGGCTCAGGCAATCCACTCCCCTCGGCCTCCCCAAATGCTGGGATAATAGGTGTGAGCCACTGCGCCCGGCCTATTTATTGATCTTAAAAAATCAGGATGGAAGAGTAACCACCATTTATGGGGACTCTTCTCCCTGCTGGTCACACACGATGTCGTTCTTTCATGTGGCGAGATATGTGATTTGTGGGCATCCACAGAGGACACAGATGCTGTGAGCTTGGCGGACTGGCCCAGCAAGTGTTTTCCAGGCCTGCTCTGCAGCCCCTCAGCTGCCGAGACCTCAGGAGGCTGAGAGACATGGAGTGCACGTCTTCCACCCAGCACAGGGCTGGCGCTCAGCGGCCTCGCCCCCTGGTACGACGTCCTTCCTCTCCCTGAGCTCTGTGGCCTCCCGGAACTGCTCCTTTCCACATCTGGCCAAGGGTGCTGAACTGCCCTGAGAATGAAGTGGAGCCTGGTCTTCAGAGCCCGTGAGAAGCAGGTTGGGATCTTATTCATGATGAAGGTGTAGTTGCTTGGGGGCTGGGGTTCTCTTGATCGCAGGCACAGAAACCAACTTCTCAGACTTGGTCCCCCAAAGAGGACTTTGTTGGAAGGGTGTGGAGGGGTCTCAAAGGATGGAGAGGAGCTAACAGCCAAGACCAGGGAAGGAAAGAAGCACAGCCTCCATGGCTGGCATCCTGGGCCCCGTGAGAGCACCTCTTTGTGAACTCTCCAGTGTCCCTTGACCCCTGATATCCAAAGCTCAGCCTAGGATTTCTGGATGGGCACAGGGCTGTGTAAAGGAGGAATTTCTGTGTGAGGGACTCATTCCCAGATACAGGGGCTCCTCGTGGGGATAGCCCAGGGGAACAGCAGGGCTTCGGGATGAACTTAGTGCTGGGCAGGTGGCCCATGCCCTTTCCCCTGCCTTCTGCCCCTCAGTCACTGCCTGGCTGCCCCCAGCCCAGATTGTTCAAGTCCAGGGCCTCGGAGCCCCAATTACCAGGCTGACTTTGATCTCCAGGTTCCAGGTTTCTAGAAAGGTTTTGGAGGCAGAAATGGATTCTTTCCAGGAATTCCACTTCCTGAGGGAAGCGGTTTGAACCAGAATGGATTCCAGACAGACCTGTCCCCTAGCTGACATTGTACCAGAGTCCTGCTGAAGCAGGTACCCACTTCCTTCTGCAGCTCTCAAAAGTGGCTTGACTCCCAAATCCTCCCCTGACCCCACTTCAGCCTGTCTCATCATGGGGAAACCCCTTTCTGGATCGTGTAGCTCACCTCAGCTTCTAGAGGCAGGAGGGGTCTTGGGGATGGCGCAGGCCCAGCTGCCTGGTTCTACAGACAAGAGCCTGGGGGACACTGGGCCCAAGTCGCTCTGGAAGCCTTTATTTTCTATTGGGCCTGAAGCAATGCAACCTGAGGCCCAGTGCTTCACAAGATGGCTCTCTTCTGGTGATGGCAGCAAGCGAGGGGCAAGGCAGGTTGGGTCCGAGGAGGCTGACACCCTCCCATCAGCACTGCTCCCTGCCCCTCCTGGCAGCGACAGTCATGGAAGCCGCCCAGGACCCTCTGGCAGCCTCAGGAAGCTGCAGCGTGTTTCACTAGCACCAAAATGTTTCTCCTCACAGGGAGCTTTTGGTGAGGGACAGCAGTGAGGCGAGAGCTTGCTCCTCCTTGGTGAGCAAAGCCTGCTTGTCCCGGCAGTGGGCTCCTCTGGGGCTCTGAAAGGACACCCAAGAGCCCAGGCTGTGGCCCTCAAGCCCTAACAGGGCAGATTACACAGGCTGGGAATACAGCCCCAAGACATTCAGAGCCTGGAGGGGCTGGAGCCCCCTTGTGAGCCACTGAGGAGTCTTCTAGCTTCAGGGAGGCTCTCTGAGCACCTTGGCAGATGGCTTGGAGTCCAATCCCCTTACAGGGCAGTTTGGCCCCGCTGGGACTTCGGCCTCAGTTCCGCCCCTCGTCCCCTCCCCAGGCAAGTTCCCTGCTGGAGGCTCTCTCCCAAACAGGCCTCTGGGCTTTGCCTCTGCCTGGGCCACCCTACACCAACTACGACGTACTCTGCAGCCCTGTGTGAGCTCCAGCCCCTCTCGAAGCTTTCCCAGACATCCCACCCGGCACTTTTCTCTTATCCTTTGAGTCCCCAGGAACCTGCTCCTTTCCGCATAGCTGCTGGCTTTTTTGTTCTGAACTAATGTGTTCACTTACCTCCCCAGCTGGGTCATACTTTCTCCCAGTAGGACCCACAGGGCCTGGCATCCATCCATGCACACAGAAAAGAAGGAACGGGCCAAGTGTGGAATGGATAAGCTTCAATTATGTCAAAAGAAAAACCTCAGGCATCCTTGAGGGACCACGAGGCACCTCAGTGACTCCAAGCTAAGGCTGTCAGAAGAAGAAATGGCCTGTGTGACACTTCCAGCAGGCCCTGGTGGCAGGCATCATCGTGTGCCCAAAGAGACGTCCTAGGATCCCAAGCCTTTGGCCATAGAGAGAACACGGGCAGTGCCTCCCCAACCGCTGTCGGAGTCTGAGCAGAAGACACTTCCGAGAAATGAGGCGTTGAAAACTTTGTGCTCGCTCTCACAACATTGTTGTGATTCATCCTTCTCAAGGCACTTTGACCAACATGGGTCGCTTTGGGTCTCACTTCAGCTCTGAAAGACTGTAAAAAATGTTTCCTCATTTTCTGGATAAGGAGTGGTTTTCCTGGACTCTGCTCTGAAACCTGGGCCAGGTTCCTCAGTGATGTGTTTGTCTACACCTCTGGACTCCTCTTCAGAAGCCCTTCCTCAGTCGTTCTGAATGCCAGTGTCACCAGAAGGCTCCAGAGGGGCAGACCCTTGTGAATTATTGCTTATTGCTGTAAGAGAGACACACTCAAATATATAGCCCCTTAAACACAATGAGAGCCGATTTTCTGCTCATACAACTTCCAAATGGGTGGCCCTCTTAATGGATAGCTGTCCTTCACAGTACAATGCAGAACCGGGCTTCTTTCGTCCTGGGGCAGGTGGCAGGATGGGGGCGGAGGGGAGGGTGGAGCTAGAGGGGCACATCCACTCTAGCCTTGTCCAGGAATGGCTCACATCACTTTGGCTCCCAGTAAGAGGAGGAAATAGATTCTAGTGAGCAGATACTTGACTGAATGCGTCCCCAGCATCTAGCACACTACAGGTGATCAATAAATGTAAGCTGGGTAAATAAACTGAAGGCCATAGTGGCTTAGCAAGGTCTCACAGAGAGCCAGTGGCAGTCCAGGAAGCTAAAACTCCCCCAGAAAGCCCAGCCCTGACCACACTGCCTTTCCAGCCTGGAGTTCCTCTCCAGGAGACTGTGGGGAGGGTCCTATAGACTCCCTGGCTGTTGCTGGAGAGAGGCCAGCGTGTGCCAGCTGGGAAATCAGTTATTAGGGGAGTTCTTTGGAGATAGGCTTGGAGGCGGAAGAATTACGGAGGGGACCTCTGAAGAAGAATCACGAGGAGCGGGAGGCAGGATGGGGCAGAGCCAGGGCCCGGGAGAACCGAGAAACCTTTGTCAGCAGCAGTGTGGAACCCTGGCTTGCAGGCTTGACCAATGCACCTGCTCCTAGCCTGGGTTTTGGGTTAAATTGTGCCTCCTCCCCAGGCCTAATGCCGGTACATCAGAAGGTGGCATCTTAGAGAGAGGATCTTTACGCAGGCAGTGAATCAAAATGAGGCCATCAGGGTGGGCCCTGGTCCAGCATGACTGATGACCCCGTGAAAGGGGAAATTTGGGCACATACATGCACACACGCACATTCCATGCGAGGAGCATGTAGAGATCAAGGCAATGCTTCCATCAGCCAAGCATGCCAGAGACTAAACACCAGCCATGAGGCGGATGCACAGAGGAGGTTTCTCCCTCACAATCCTCAGAAGGAGCCAACACCATCGACACCTTGATCTGGAACTGCCAGCTTCAGGAACCTTCTCTTGATGAATCCCCCAGTGGGTGGCATTTGCTGAAGCAGTCCCAGGAAACAAATGCAGCCCTCTTCCCTGTGCTGGAGTGACCTTGGCCCAGTCGCTTCCATCCTGGCATCCAGTCCTTCATCTGTCCGCATGTCTGGGGAGAAGAACCAGGGTCTCCCAGTGTCAAGCGCCCTGCTTACCCCTGCTCTGGGCTGCCTGTCTTGGCTTTGCGTCTCCTTGCTGCCCTGCTCCACGGAGCTCCCTTCAAAAGGGGCACCCCAGGGCCTTTCACCCTTGAGTCACCCCGTCTCAGCCTTCAGGCAGCCTGAAATGCTTCCACTGGGCGGCTCACGGTACGGCAGTCATTTATTCCTCACAGTTCCAGAGACTGGGAGTCCCAGAGGTGGGGCCAGCAGACTCGATGCTCGTGCGGACTCACTTTCCGGTCTGCTGCATCCTCGTGTAGTGGGAGGGGCGGAGGGGCTCTCCGGGCTCTCTTTTGTATGGGCACTCATCTCATTCACAAGGGCCCCGTTAATCACCTCCCTAAACCCATTCCCTAACACCGTCATCTTGGGGTTACGATTGCGGCATGTGAACGGGGCGGGGCACACACATTCAGATCAGAGCATGTCCCTGAAGACAGTGCAATAAGGTCTCGTGTCCTCGGCCTACGCTGCAGGACACCAGCCCAGCTCCTCCTGCCTCTGCTTCCTCCGGGCTGCTCTCCAGTTACACCAGGCCCTCCGTGGCTGTGGAAACGTCACACCTTTGCCCCCACTGTCCCCTTTGTCTGCACTGCCCACTGTGCCTCCTCTACACACCTCAGCACTTCTCAAACATCCCAGCCTTGTGCATTGCCCTGCCCTCGTCTACCCTCCCTGACTGCTAGCTGTCCTGCCTAGTGTGGGGCCCTGGATTGGTGTCCCTGCGGCTTTGGCATCTCTGCCATGTAGCAAAGAGTCAATCCAGCTGTAAGCGTCCGCCGCTATGCCCTTATCCCAGGAGTCTGATTGTAAAGCCTGTTGGGACCCTCATTTCCCCATGTGCTGTGGCCAGACAGAACTACCCGGAACTCTGAGAACACGCTGCACCCCCTGCCTCCCCAGTGTGTGAGGGGAGGCGCAGCCTCCGAAGCCAGGTGACCGGGTTCAGATCCCAACTAGCATGTTTAGTAGCTTATCATAAGGGTGTTATCCTGTCCACTTTCATAGGATTAGATGAAGATTAAGCGAGTTAATAAATGTTAGGTGTTTAAAATAGCATCTGGCACATGATAGATAGTAAGTGCAGCAAATAATGTTATTCTATTGTGAGGACAGCACTCCGTCACCCCTTCTCACCCACTGGCCCAGCTAAAGCTCTGCCCTCCCCCACCCCAGCTCTCCACTTCCTCTGTGAAGTTCCAGGTTATTTCTGGAATGATCTGTATCCAAACCTCCAGTCCTCCTCGTCTGTTCCATGGAAATTGCATGGTGTAGGGAAGGGGCCGGGCTCTGGTAGTTCTGGGAAAGCCCTGAGGAGGGATGGCCACGGCAGTAGATCGGCAAGAATTCAGGGGAATATGGGTGTGCTCTGAGCTCCTGAAGCATGCACCCTTATGAGGTGCAGACATCGTCCATTCGGCTCTTGGACTAGGGCTGAGACCCAAGTATAGCTACTGCATTTCACAGTATACAGTCCAACAACATTTCTGACATGGAGTAGTTAGGAGATAGCCACTTTAAATTATGGTGATAATTTAAGGCTCTGATGGCTGTTCAGAGGAGTAGCTAGTGTTTGATTATTTTGCAATGCCCGAGATAATATAAACACAGCTGGCAGGGTGTTTGGTCCAGGTGTGGTTCTTACCCTCACATCTTTCTCCAGTCCGTGTACCTCGGTCGGCGATCCTTCCTGGTCCTTGGGGTGAGTCTGGGATTCTCCTCCTCTCCCCTTCTCATGCTGGGAGTATGGAGATGACAGGGAGTATGGAGTATGGAGATGACAGGAGTATTCTGGAGTCTTGTCTGAGCAACCCTGGATCTGGGCTCTGGAACTTCATCTCGACCTTAACCCCAAGCTCAGCGGCAGTTGGAGGATAAGAAGCCACAGTCGTATGGGCCTCACATTCCTTCCCTGCTTTCTGGCCCATTGCACTGCCTGAAATGCCAGCGATACTCATTGTGTTTGCCACTCCCTGCTCACGAGAATGGGAGCTCCGTGAGGGCAAGGAGCTTCGTCAGACTGGCAGCCCCAGGGCTAGAGCAGAGCTTGGCATGTCATTATGTGCCCTGCAAAAATGCTGTTGAAGAACGAATTAGTGAATGATGAGCAAACAGTGAAAATAGTATTGAGGAATGACTGAAATGAGCGAGTGATGAACAGACAGTGACAGTCTACTGAGGATGAGTGAATGATGCGTGTGCCTGAATGAACAGTAAAGCCCCACAGTGTACCGCCTTCTTCTTGCCCCTTTTGTTTTATGTTCCCCCATCCTAGACCGAAAGGGGCCTTGTGCTGCCGGGCTCCATGTCCCTGGCTATGGTGGCCCCCGTGGCCCAGAATGCCTTCTTTCCCAAGGCCTGGAGACTCCCGCTCTTTGCCTGAAGCTAACCTGTGCTCTTGGCTGCCTCTGGCTGCGCTTCCTGTTCTGCCGTGGGAGGAGCCAGCAGGGCAACACAGCCTGTAGAGCTCCCATCCTGCGTCCAGGGTACTCTTGGAAAGGAAGCCTTGGGGACGGGTGGGAAGAGTACTGGACAAGAAGTCAGGAGGCTGGACTCCAGGGGCCGCCGCTCTGCCAGCTGCACAACAGGTGTCCCTGAGCTTTGTCTTCCTCTTCCACCAAATGGGGCAAGGGGGACTTGTTTGACAGCGTATGGTAGGATGCCTAACTGCTCTGCAGTGAGACCTGTGGAAGCGGTCTTTCGACAACTCTGAGCCTCTTCCTTCCATCTTCAGAGGAGCATGATTGCAAAGGAGACATGGCTCACTTGGACTGTGCCCAGCATGTTCACCTTCATGTCAGCCTGAACCCAGGGCTCGGGTGTACACGAGGGACCAGGCATGGGGGAGGAAGAGGCCAATGCGGTGCCCAGAGCTGGTCATCACTTGGGTTGGTCCTGCTGGCACCCACCCCTTCAGAGCAGAGCAGAATGGACTTCCGATCTTTGCTCTTGAGGGGCAGAATTGGGAACATTTACCCACCACTTCCTGTCCCATCTTCCACTGCTCACAGGTCGCCCTGGGGGTGTCATGCCTGGAACTTCTGGCTGCACATGCATGAATGCGGAGGTGTTCCTGCGGGCAAACTGCTCAATGCTGTGGGCAGAAAGCAAGGAATAATTGGTGCAGTTGGTGAGGTGTCAGCAGGGTTCACCTGCCGGGAGCTGGCTGCTGCATCCTCCAGAGGCTGGTGTGAAAGTGGGCAGTGACTACGAGATGGGCAGGAGACAACCGTCTCCACAGTTGCCCGCCACTGCTGTTAACGTTTGTGAGGATCCAGTGAGGTGATGCTTATGAAAATGCTTTGCAGATGGTAGAGGGTCATGTGCATGGCTTCCACTGCGAAGTCACCCTCTGACGGTCTCTTCTCCAGGATTCCCTTCATTACAATGTGTCTCTGAGCTGGCCCGCTCCAGAGGCTTACGTCAGAGGCCAGCACCCCTGAATGGCTCACAGGATGCCAGCTTGCTCCAGTTTGCCTGGAACTGTCCCTTTTTCAGCACTGAAAGTCCTGTCCCCGATCCCAGGGTTGGTCCCTGAGTGCACGTGGGTGCGACAGCCCCAAGGTGTGGCCTCCACGGAGGTCATAGAGGGAGAGGCGACTGGTGGACCCACGAGAGCCCAACACTGCCCACACACCCTCCCACCACCACCCTTGCCCTAACCAGTTCCTGGGGCTGAAGCTCACACATAGCCGTTTCAGACCCCACCTCGTTTTCACCTAGAAACAAAGAGTCCAGTTTCTTTTCTTTCTTTTATTGGGTCATTTTTCAGAATTGTAGAAAATTCAGGAAACACAAAATAATGTAAATTAGAAAAAATTACTGCACTCATTACCCTGTCACTCAGAAATAAAACACTGGGCACGTTTGGGGATATATCTTTCTAGATGTTCTCCGTGCATGGCAAAATAACTTTAATAAATTGGCTTGTGATGTCTGTGGATGTATAGATATGTATCTATATGCACATGTTCTTGTTCCTTCTCTACACGGAATAGGCACAGAATCTTAGAGCAGGTGTGGCTCCCTCTGACCCAATTCCTGGGTTTCATAGATGAAGAAATAACTTGCCTGAGGCTGTGTCTGTGTGACTACCTGACCCTCAGGAAGGTGAGGGTCACAATGTCTCTGGCAGCACAGCTCAGTGACCCCCCAGTGCCTCAGTGTTCCTGCACCGCAATCGGTTGAGACCTCGCCATTAACTACCCCAAACGTAGACAGCACAGCCAGCAGCCCGCGTGGGGAGACAGACACGTGCAAAGTGGATTGGAAATCGCTTTCTCTGCTACTTCTTGCATCAGCCATTAATTTTCTCCCCAATAAATGCCTTAGGCCAACACTAACAAAATTAAATTTGACAGGGATAAATGTGAAGTCCTCAGGGCTAAACACGCTACTTCACAAAAAACAGGTTGTGGGGAGGTGAGGCAACTCTTGTGAAGAAAGTCCTAGGAGACTGAGTCAACAGCATTACCAGGTCCCACTGACAGGAGCACAGGGGCCAGAGAAGAGAAGGGGCAGTGCTGGAGTGCTTTGGGCAGGTCAGAACCAGCCTGAACCTTGGGAGTGGTGGTGTCGGAGGACAGTGAGAAGAGTTTGGAACCATCAGTAAAAACATGACTGAAAGTGCTTGGCCTGGAGAGGATGGTTACGAGAAATTTCCCAAAGTCTTGGCTCTAGGAGCAGAGAACAATCTCCTTCACTCTCCGTGAGACCCTCTCTTCTGTAGTGTTGCTAGTAAATGGCTGGAAACCACATGTCCTTCCGTGGGTGAACGATTAAACGCACAGTGGTGCCTCCATGCCATGGAACACTGCTCAGCGTACATGGAACCACCTACTGATGCGCACGACAGCTGGATGTGTCTCGAGAGGGATATGCTGAGTGAAAACAGCCAGTCCCCAAAGGTTTCATGTTGTACGTTTCCATTGGCAGAAGATTCTCGAAATGATGGAACGGTTGAAATGGACAGCGTGTCCTGGCTGCCTTGGCTAGGAGGAGATGAGGCCCGGGAGGTGGGTATGGTGTGCAGGGGCAGCCAGAGGGGTCCTCGTGGGGACAGCTGCTCTCGCGACTGGGCAATGTCTGCATCCTGGTTGGGATGCTGTACCACCGTTGTGCAAGATATCGCCATGGCGGAAACTATGGAGGGCATCAGGACGGTTCTAGCATTCTTTCTTACAGCTGAATGGGAGTCTACGCTGATCTCAAGAAAAACCTAATTTTTTAAATAAGGGGGACCCACATACATGTGTTAGGGCATACACTCCAAGGAAGCTGTGGGGAGAAATGCAGTGAACTTAGCAGTCTTCTGCTAGAGAACAAATATGAATGGAGAAATTACTTTTTCTTTTTTCTTTTTTTTGAGTTGGAGTCTCACTCCGTTGCCCAGGCTGGAGTGCAGTGGCACACTCATGGCCATCCCAGTGTTGACCTGCTGGGCTCCGGAGATCCTTCTGCCTCAGCCTTCCAAGTAGCAGGAACTACAGGCACACACTACCATGCCTGGATTATTTATTTATTTATTTATTGTAGAGACAAGGTCTCACCAAGTTGCCCGGGCTGGTCTCGAACACTCAGGCTCAGGCAATCCACTTGCCTCGGCCTCCCAAAGTGCTGAGGGATTACAGGCTGAGCCACTGAGCCCAGCCAGACATTACTTTTTCAATGCCTTATTGTTTGACTTGCCCCAACAAGCCAGTGTGGCTTGGAAATTTTGTTAGATGTGTGAAGTTGGCAAAAGAAGCAGTGTGTAGAGGAGTGGGGATGTGGAGTGCCCGTGTCTGGGAGGTGCTGACCTGGACCTCCGGGAACTTGGGGTCAGCTGTGGGAGCCAGGAGTGAGGGAAGGCATGGCAGGCCCGCTCTGGCCTCTGTGTTCCCACCCCATCACTGCCCTCCCCAGACCAGCCTGTCCTGGCACTCGTTCCTCCTGCTTACAACTGGTGGTTTTCCGCAGGGGATTGAGGGTGGGTGATTTCCGGGTCCCCCTGAGCCACCACCATAGTCAAGAATCCTAAGTGCCTCTCAAGTATTACCTCGTGGAATTCTCCTAGGATCCCAGAAGGTAAGGGTGTGGGTTATGTACCAGTGGGGAAACTGAGGGGTTAACTGCTGGATCCTGCACAGAGGGCACTGTCAACGCGTGGCCCATCATGGCATCGCCTCTGAGATCCTTGCTCTGCCTCCCCACCATCCCTGACCAAGCCCACCCACCACTGGTCTTCAAGGCCTGTGGGCTTTCTGAAAGAAGATCGCTCCTGAGCATCCCTGCTCTTCAGAGGCAGCAGGTGAAGGAATCCAACGGAGAGGAGTGCCAGGGGACAGGGAGAGGCAGGCAGCTGGCAACTCAATCCTAGGTGGGGAGCAGCCCACCCCCAGCTCTCCGCGGACATCTGCCGATTTGGAACCCCTGAAAGACGGATGTGTATTGGACCCTACTGCTAAGACTGCTCCCAGCTGACGGAGGCTGGGGGAAAGGGAGTCAGCCCCAGCTGGTAATGACTCCTGCTCAGGCCACGTGCGGTGTCAAGATGAGCTCCTTGCTTCTTGGCTGCAGGAGTCGAGGCTGACCCAGGCATGAGGGAGTTGGCCGGCACTGGCAGGGAGTGACAGCCACACACGTGCCCCCTCATCAGCGGCCAGTCTTGTGGAAGGCACGTCCAGAGTGCAGGGGATCAGGGCATTGGGAGAGCAGGGCAGATGATTCTGAAGGGAGGACCCGTGGACCCGCCTCACTTCTGGCAATGGCTAAACTGCTCAGGGCATCTTACCTCCAGCCCTGTGAGGGCCACTTCTCAGAGTGGGGAGAAGAGACCAAGCGGGGGGTGGTCTCAGCCCTTCTGGGAGCTTCTCTAGCTCCATGCTCCATTCCTTCAGCCTCACTGAGTGCAGGGATGGAATCTACTCCAACTACATGTCTTGGGAGGGACTCCCTTCAACTATGGTGTGAGAGAGGGAAACACACAGGCGGACAGACTGCCGCCCCACTCTTACCTCTGCATGGCCTGCTCCTCTGCCTGGAAGACCCCCGGAGCCCTATTTCCAGTGGGCAAATTCTTTGTCGCTTTTTCTTTTTGAGTTGGAGTCTCACTTCATCGCTCACGCTGGGGTGCAGTGGCATGCTCCCGGCCACCGCAGGCTCGACCTGCTGGGTTCCAGTGATCCTTCCACCTCAGCCTCTCAAGGAGCTGGAACTGCAGGTGCGCGCTACCGCGCCCAGCTAATTTTTGATTTATTGTGGAGACAAGGTCTCACCAAGTTGCCCGGGCTGGTCTCAAACGGACTTAGGCAGTCCACTCGCCTCGGCCTCCCAAAGTGCTGGGATGACAGGCCAAGCAATCGAGCCTGGTCTTTTTGCAAGATGTAGCTGAGGTCCTCTGGGGGAGGGGTCCACGTCCTGCTTGTCCAGGGCAGTTCTGTTTGGTGTCTCTTGCCCTAGCGTAATTATTCATGGTGTGGTCGTTACTCATGTGTGTTCAGGCTTGAACCATACATGACATGGTCGCCTTTGAGGCACGTTTCCCGCAGGGTGGCTGTTCTCCGGGCTTTTCTCTCCCATGCCCCCACCAGACCGGGGACACGGGAGCAGGCCTTTTGTCTCTCTCTCTCTCTCTCTCTCTGTCCTTAGGGCCTGTATAGAGCTCCACATAACACGCAAACAATGTGTCTGGAACAAACAGGCAATGAGCCCATAGCACATTGACAACGTTCTTTTCTTCTCGTTTCTTCCAGGGATCTATAAAGGGCACTGCTTTCGGATCAATCACTTCCCGGAGGACAATGATTATGACCACGACAGCTCGGAGTATCTCCTTCGTGAGTGTCAAGCAGCCTTGGCCTGTGGGTGTGGGGAGGGCACTTTTCTCCAGATGCTCTGGTCACTCCCTCTCTTACTGAGAAATCATGAGTTTGGAGAATGGAGTTTTGTCAACACTGCCGTGACACGCTGGTGCCCCAGCAGAGTCGCTTGCCTGACAGGCCCTTGTCCTGGGGAGACTCAGTCCTGAGCAAAGACTGGGTGCGGCTTTCTCGGCCTCCCATCCCTTGCTGACTTCCGAGTCACTGACTGACTGAACCTGGGGCCGGGGCGAGGCTGGGCCTCTCCGCCCCTCTCCTGCACACTCCCCAGCATTCTAGTCTTGAAAAATCAGATCAAGTTGCACGTTAAGACAGCCTCGCGGGGTGTCAGGCAGCCCGGAGAGAAGGTGAGGAAGGTGGCAGGGGCAGCCTCTGATAGGTGGGTATCACGTCTTTAGCACCAGCTGGTGAAGCCACTGCTTCTGCTCATGGGCTGCCTTGAGCCCGCCTGTGCCCCTCCCCCCCGCCAGGGTCCTGGGGCTCGATGCGCTGGAAGAAGCTGGAAGTCATAGCACATTCTGAACCCAAAGGAAAAATTCAGCCCCACACCCCAAGTCCAGATCCCATCCCTGGGCTGTGAACACCTGTCTGGGAGGAAGGAGGGGGCCGAGCCCTGGGCAGCCTGGACGTGGCAAAAAACAGCACCCTGTTGAGGCCACCCCCACTTGCGGGTTAGCAAAGACCCTGGAAGAGAGCTGCTCACAGCAGCAGCCCGGGGGCTTGGGCCCAGCCTCATTTATGGAGAATCGATACCAGCAACTTCAGAGGGAGCACAATTCTCTCTGAACTTGCTTAGGGATGGCTTTTGCTAAGGGAAAGGATTTTGATTCTGAGTCATCTGGTGAAACAGAGCAGTGTGGAGCTTAGAGCAGTGTCAGGCTGCTCCGGCCGGGCTCAGAACCCAAAATAAATTGGCCAGAGCTTTGCCTCCCATCCCTCTTCTTCATTTCCTTCTCCTGCCTGTCCTTTGGCTCTGCCTACTTGAGACCCTCACTGAACTGAGAAAACATGAGTCCCACAGATGGTTGGGCAGGTTGCACACGACACAACTCAAGAGATGTCAGTTGCATAGGTTATGGGTGAATGACGTCCTTCAAGCCATGCAGTGCGTGGCCTGCACAGCCACCGATAGCTGACCTTGGTGCTCAGCCCACCTGGGATGGCTCAATTGAAAACCAACACTAGATCAGAATCTGTCCAACCCGGGGCAGTCAGATGGTTCTTAAGGCTCTGAGGGCAGGTGTGCCTCAACACCCACCCCTGGGGACCTGGAGGAAAAAGGCCCCAGAGAGGCACACTGTTCCCTCTCCATTTCCCACTCGAAATCTCCTGAGGTCATGGGCACTGGCACCGGCTGTTCCTTACTTGCCTGTCACTGCCTACTCATGGCCTCAGAGCTCTGGGGTCTCTTTCTGGATTGGCCTCAAGATGTAGCAGCATAGGGCAACCCTCTTGGTTCCCCTCCCACTGTGAGAGCTTTTCTGTCCTTTCAATAAATTCTGCTCTCTAAAAAAAAATGTAGCAGCACAGAGTTCAGCCCATGTGGCCTTCTGCGGCCCCAGCAGGAAGCAGCCGTTAAGCCCAAAAGGGGCAAACGAAGGGCCATTTGCAAAGGTGTGAGTGACGTTAGGGTAGCCCACAGGGCTGGGAGCACTCCAGGGCAGGCACCCGCAGGGAGCCCTGGCACTCCTTGGCCTGGACAGGTGAGGAGGCAGGTGTGGGCACCCGGAGGAGGGGCGCAAGGGCAGGCTGCCTGGGGGGGCTGTCGCCACTGTGCAGGGATGCTGCTGCTTCATCTGTGGCTGGCAGGAAGCAAGCCAGGGAACAACCTAACAGGGTATCCTCTTCCCAAAGCCCAGGGGAGGATGGAGAAAAACAGAGAAAGAGTCTGGAGGGGGCGCCGGGGGGCTCGGGACTGGGGGGCTGCGGAATGAGTTCCCAGATGAAATGACGGTAACAGCCCCACAGCAACTGAAGCCCATTTGGGAAGGACCTGTCCCCCTTAGTGTGTGTGCTGTGGGGAGAGCAGGTGGGTTCACCAACAAGCCCAGAGATGCCCGTGGAAGAGACCTGTGGATGGCACTCGGGCTTGTGGTTTCTAGCTGGCAGAATTGGGTGTGGGGTAGAGTGGGCCTCCCAACAGGGAGGTGTTTTTCTACTCGGTGGCTGCAGAAACAGGGGTGTTTGGCCCCCAAACCGAGCTCTGCATGTGTCAAGAATGCAGGGGCTGAGCAGCTTACAAAGAGAAGCTGGGCACAGTCACCATGGGCATCCAGCCTGTGTCTCCCTCTGGCTCCCAGTGCTTGGTCTTCTATTTCTGTCCAGACTCTGGATCCCCCCAACAGGGAGAAGCACCGGAGAGAGATCTCTGGGGGCTGATCTTTGCCAGAGGTAAAGGCTCATGGGAATTCACTGACTCACTAATTTAACAAGTCCTGTGGGCCTACTGTTTGCATGGGACACATAGGATATAGCACCAGGCAACATAGAGCTCTGCCTTCCTGAGACTGACAGCTGGTGGGGGCCAGATGTTCTGGAGAAGGTCACAGAAGCTGCCACGGCAGGGCTGCCTGCACAGAGCCTGTTTTGGTGGGGGCCCAGCCGTGCAGGTGCAGAGTACCAGCCCGGGCAGGTCCAAGGCTGTGCGGCTCACACCCAGGCTTTGACAACTCAAAAGGAGAGTCAGCCCCAGCTGCGCATTCCAAAGCCTTCCAGAAAAGTCGGGCTTTGGCTTTCTGGTGCAGGGTCCCCCGAAGATCCCCGAGCTACTGTGAGGCCCCCTCTGGTTTGCAGATTCACAGCCTAAGTCCTGCCTGCCATCCCTTCTGCCGGCCCCACTGGCCCCAGGGGTTCCTGCCCATCTTGCCTGGGGCCTGATGCCACTTCCCAGGTTCTACATTTCCAGCTGGGTGAACGCATGTCTGTGCTAAGCTGCAGAGTGCTGATGTCAGGGCTGCTGGGCGTCCACAGCGTGACTGAGGGTGAGAAGGAGGTGTTTGGTCTCCAAGCAGACATAGCTCCTCTCCAGGGCTTCATGTGGCCAGCAGGACACAGGCTGGACTTCGGCCTCACCATCCCTCAGCCACCGGCCCTGTGCCCAGCCCACATCCCTGTCTGCCACAGCCCTGGCTAGCATCTGCACCTCCAGAGCTCAAGCGGCGTGAGTCCACCTGGCAAGGGGCAGGTTCTTGCTTGACTTCCCCGGGCAAGATGGATGGCTCTGAGCTGGGCCTGGCCTCCGGTGGCTCAGAGGAACTGGGCTCCCTTCCCTCTGGGCCCTCTGACCCGTCTGCAGAGCAAGGACACTGGGGGCGGCCACCAATGAGTCCGACTTTTCTGGCCAGCTCAGCTCAGAGGCACATGTCAGCCGCTCACAGGAAACCTCCTCACAGGGCCTGCTGCCCAGGGCAGAGGGAGGAACTGGGAGGAGGAGGTGCCAGAGAGAGGAGCTCCATTTAACGCCCCAGACAATCCCCTCTCTGTGAAGCAGAGGGCACACACTGGTGGTTCACAAAAAGGAGACAAACCTGCCTTCAGAGACTGAAAGGCTCGAGACCAGCTCAGCTGTCGGGAGGGCGGTGCCTGCCAGTGTCTCCTGCCCCGTGGTCCCCTGCCGGGGCCACAGAGGGGCCGTGCAGCCAGGACTGCTCGTGTCTGGGAGGCAGCAGGTGCGTGGGAAAGGCCGAGTGAGCCGGGGCCCTGCTCACGTCCCACCTCCCTTCCCCTTCCTCTGACCTTTCTGCAGCCCCTGACACGGGGAGGCGGGGCTTAAACCCCTGCTGTGTGCTTTGTGTTTCCCACAGCAACCTCTGAGGTGGCGGATCCATTTCCTGGCTCTGCCTTTTCCTCCCATACTGGGTGGCTTGAAACAACAGACTTACTCTCTCGCCACACGAAGGCCTGAAGCCAGAAATCATGGGGTGGTAGGACCCTGCTCCCACTGAAGGTTCCAGGGGAGCAGGCTTCCCAGGCTCTTCCCGCTTCTGGTGGCTGTGAGCACGCCCCCGTGTGTCCCTGCGTCTGGGGCTCACCCGACTCATCCTGGATAATCTCGGCTTGAGACTCTTCACTTAGGCAGGCACCTCTCCATAGAGCCCTTTTCTAAATAAGATCACATCCGTAGGTCTCAGTGGTTCAGCATGGCCCTTTTTGGGGGCACAATTTGAGCCCTGCAGGAAGTGTTACTACTATCCTCAAGCCATCAAGGGGGGTGGAAGTGGTCACCGGAGACAGCTGTCTCCAGTTAGTTACTTGGTGGCTGAGCAAGGGTACAGAGTAGTTCTTGGGACGTGTGGTCCACGGTCATCCCACTCTGTCCACTGCCTCCCCTGTGACCTCAGGTAGGCCATGAGCTTACACGTCCTCCTCTGTTGCCTTTGGGGGATGCGGATGATGAATGATGGAGAAATGACCCAGTCCCATATAAGCACCTGATCATGCGAAACCAGCATAGGGTGGTTTGGTCCGACGATAAACCTCACAGCACCGAGGAGAAACTGGGTTTTAGAGTGGAGGTGACTTGATCGAGGCCACACAGCCAGTGTCACAGCAGGGCCTCCCCCCACACCCACCAAATGTCCAGGCTGTGCCCTCAAGCGCCGCCCAGGGCTGCCTCTCATGCTGCTTCCCAGCCTTCTGGGGGCCTCACGGAGACCGTGTCCCTGAAAGGGCTTCGTGGTCTCTGAGGTGTCACAGGAATTCGACGCTGCCAGTGGCTCCCTGGCTGTTACTGTCGCCTGCCTGGTGTCCACAACCAGGGAGAGGCTAAGCCAGATGTGGGCAGGCACGACTCCAGGCTGCCTGGTGTCCAGGGAGCGTCGCTTGCCTACAGCCCAGCTGCCCCTGGCCTGCCCCGGCACCTGGCCCGCTGTGAGTCTCCAGGGCCTGATGGGAATCGCGAGTCCTGGGGGAAGGGCCTCAAGCAGCAGGGCTCCCGGGCTGTGCTCACCGCCCCCTCTGCCGTGTCCCCTCCCGGCCCAGGCATCGTGCGAGCCTCCAGCGTCTTCCCCATCCTCAGCACCATCTTGCTGCTCCTCGGAGGACTCTGCATCGGCGCCGGCCGGATCTACAGCCGCAAGAACAACATCGTGCTCAGTGCTGGCATCCTCTTTGTGGCCGCAGGTGAGTTGCCCACCCAGGCCACCCAGCTGGTGTGTGTGGGGGTGCTGGGGATGGGGCGGGGCCTGCTGCTGTGTGGCCTCCATGGCCAGGGAGCGTGTGAGAAGTGCATGTGCTCAGGGCTGGGGATGGATGGGCAAGGGGACGCAGCTCCTCTGGACTTCCTTTGGGGTGACGGGTATGTTTTGGAACTAGACGCGGTGCTTGAGCAATCTTGTGACTGCACTAAGTGCCCTGGAGTGTGTGCTTCAAAAGCATTAATTTTTTGCTGCGTGAATTTCACCTCAAGCAAAAAAGGAAAAGTGCAAAGCTCTGCAAAGGAGAGGGTGCTAGGTGCTCCACAACCCTGTGGCGGGGTGCCTGGTCGGGCCAGGGGTCGGGTGAGGCCCAGGGAATCACATCAAACCAGTACTGGAAAGAGGTTGCCAGGTGAAGACAGGGCGAAGACCCAGAAATGGCTCACGTGACTGCCCAGACACAGGTGCAGGGGGGCCCCGCGAGGAGAGACAGGAGCTGCTGACTTATCGGGCCTTGATTCGGAAACCAAGCCCAAGAAATGTGGCCAAGCTCATTAGCCTTCCCTTAATTCTCCACGCAGCTCTTGGTGCTGCCTGTTTTCGCTTTCAAAGCGTCTTTCTGTCTGACACCAGACTCTGCAGCCCAGGTGCACACCTTGGTGCCAGGTCTCTGCGTTCTAAAAGGTCCAGTTGTGCCTGTGGGGGCGAGGAAGGCCAGGCCCGTCGTGGGGATGCCCACCCTCCCTTGCCGAGGACCGGCAGGCCTGGCACGGGGACGCCTCACATGGTCCTCACAGAATGCTCTTCCCCATCGCGTGCTCTCTTGCGTTGTCCTGGAGAGGACGGGGTTTCTGCTCCTGGGACTGAGGGCCAGCACCACCGGGAGACTGGCTCCGGCGGGACCCTGACTCTTCGGCACTTTCTTCCATACAATCTCGGAGTTTGTCTTCTTCTCGTGCAATAAACAGACGTGTGTGCAGGGTGTATGTTTCTCCTTGTGTATCTGTGGGGAGTATTGTTGTAAGTGGAAGTGTGTGTGTGAGGACTGGTTGTGTGAGTGTGTGGTGTGAGTGTGTGGTGTGTGTGATTGAGGACTGTGAGTTTGTGTGTGTGGTGTATGTGTGTGTCTGAGGAGTGTGAGGGGTGTGTGTGTGTGAAAACTGTAGGTGTGTGCATGTATATGTAGCATGCGTGTCTGAGGAGTGTGGTGGTATGTGTATGTTCGAGGACTTTGGTGGTGTGTGTATGTGTGGTGTATGTGTGTGTCTGAGGCATGAGATGGGGTATACGCATGTTTGAGAACTGTAGTTGTGTGTATATGGTGGTGTGTGTGTGTGTTTGAGGACTGTGGTGGTGTGTGTGTTTATGTGGTATATGTGTGTGTGTCTGAGTTGTGTGGTAGGGAGTGTGTATATGACTCAAGGACTGTGGTGGTGGTGGTGTGTGTGTGTGAGGTGTGTATGTGTGTGTGTCTGAGGAGTCGGGGGTGTGTGTGCGTGTGTTTGAGAATGGCAGTTGTGTGTATGTGCATGGAGGGGTGTGCGTGTGTTTGAGGACTGTGGTGGTGTGTGTGTATGTGTGCATGCCTGAGTGTGGGGGGTTGTGTGCATGGCTTGAGGACTGTGTGTGTGTGCCTGTGGGGAAGGAGCGCCCAGGAGAGAGGGTTCTCCGAGGAGGAAGCGTGTCTGCCCCTCCTGGCCAGGTCCCCTGCCCTTCCCTTCCCTTCCTCCCCTGCCTGTCCCTTCTCTTCACCCCAGCCCAGAGCAGGGCAGCGGGTGAGGAAGGGCGTACCCTATTCTCTCCCCCGTCCCCCACTGGGGTCCTTTATGTGGCCAAGGGTTACAAAGTGTGAGCCATTAAGGGGGTCCCTTCCGGGCCCTTTAGAGACTGCCCCTGCGTGTCCTCCAAGGCAGGGGAAGGCTCTCACTACCCTGAGAGCCAGAGGCCAGGCACTCTGGGAGCCCAGCCCTGTCACCCCGGCTTCTGGGGAGGACGCATGTGGGCAGTAGGGCTGTTCAGGTGGCCTCCTGGAAGTCACGCAGTGGGAAGACTCGGCTGTGTCCAGGGCCGTCAGCCTCCGAGCACTTCGTGGTGCCCACAAAGCCCTTTTGCCTCCAGGAGGAGCTATTTCAAAAGCAGATCCAGATGCTCAGGGTCACCAGAGGGGCGGCGGAGCCCGGGGCCAGGAGACACAGCACGAGGAAATGAGTCCAGCCAGAGAGGAGGCAGGTGCTCCTGGCAGCAAGGGAGCCGTTGGGAGGCAAGCAGAGAAATGTTGGCCTATTCTCTGGTGCACAGAGCACTGACGGGGTGGAATGCAGCAGCCCCTGGGAGGGGAGACTGGCCCGTAAAGAATCCAAGATCGAAAATGGAGGTGCCACGGGAGAGGAACTGACTCAAGGCCGGGGACATCAGAAGATGCAGAAACTCTGGAAATGGGATTTGTGGGATTATGGAGTTAGGAGCACTCTTATGACTTGTGCTGCATAGAGGGTGGAGGAGGAGAGACAGACCTAGAGAAATGGGGAGAGAAGGGAAGAGAGAGAGAGGTGGGAAGGGGCAAACTACTCGGGTGAAAAGCCATGTTGGTGAGTTCCAATGGAACCCAGAGGAAGGGACAGGAGTCAAAGCCCAGAACTGATTTGCTCAGGGCAGGTTGCTGGTCCTCTAATAGAAGACACTCCAACGTTTCCACACGGGAATGGGCGCAGGAGAGACAGGGCAGGGAACACAGACGGTGCACAGACAAATACAACCATGTGACGCTACAATAAAATGCCAAGGACATAATAGAACGCAGAGGCAGCCTGTTGCCGGGTGCCACTGTGAGCACTGTCATCCTCGCTGAGTGCTGTGAAGTGGACCGCTACTGTTCTCACTTTCCACATGAGGATTCTGAGGCACAGGGAGTGGGAGTCATTCGCCCAATGTTACACACTAATATTTGGTGGAACTGGAATTCAAACTCTGGCAACTTGGCTTTGCTCAACCTCCCTCAGAATAAGGGAGAATAAACACAACAATGGCTGACTGCTTTTTTATCTCCCAGAGTGGCAAAGATCAGGACATTTCATAACGTTCATTATAGGCTGTTGGGACATTCGTACCTGTGTGGAGGGCATTGGAGTGGTGACCCCACATTTAAAACACCGGATATGACATGGTGTCCTGGGTGGATCCTGAGACAGGAATGGGCATTAGTGGAAACTCAGTGCAATTCATTAAAGTCTGAAGTCTATTTGACAGTAATACACCAGGCTGGTTTCTTCCTTGGGACAAATGTCCAAAGTAACACAGGATGTCAGCATTAAAGGAAACCAGGTAAGGAGTGTGCGGGAACTCTCTGGACTATCTGTGCAACTTTTTGATAAATCAAAAGTTATCTCCAAATAAAAGTGTCTTTCAAGGCCCACAGTTCACTTGCTCCATGCCCCAGCAGCTTGACTCGAGGGGACGCACCCCACAGTTGTACCCATGTGCATGTGCAATGCTGAGGACACAGGATGTCCAAAGCAACCGTGTCATAGCTGAGGGCTCGAAGCCACATGAGCGTCCCAGCAGAGGCTTGGTTGGACAGTTTGTGAGACATCTCGTGGGGGTGCTGCATGCAGTAGGAAGGTGGGGGCAGCCAGGCGGCCCGCTGTGGGGCCGACTCTTAGATGTGCTGTTCAGTGAAAAGCTGAAGGGCTAAGGAGGATTATGCAAAGTCAAAAGTCAGTGCGTGGGTACGTGTATGCGTGTGTGTTAGAGAGAGCGATGCTCTAGAAGGATGTAAGAAAGGATGGCAGGAGCTGCCTTCATGGGAGCTGGGCAGCTGAGAGTCTGTGTTTGATCACATGCCTCCTTTGAGCTTTGTACTGTATGACCCATTTGAAATTACTTATTTGAAAGAGAAATTAGCAACCAGGATAAAGCAGCGCTCATCCAGGAGGGCAGTGGCCTCCTGTCCCCTGCCCTGTCTGTCCGACCGAGGGTCTGACCTCTGCCTCTCTCCCTCCCTGGCCCCTCTCCCTGCTTCCCTTCCAGGCCTCAGCAACATTATAGGCATCATCGTCTACATCTCCAGCAACACGGGCGACCCCAGTGACAAGCGAGACGAAGACAAAAAGAACCATTACAACTACGGCTGGGCTTTTTACTTCGGAGCCTTGTCTTTCATTGTGGCTGAAACCGTGGGCGTCCTGGCCGTGAACATTTACATTGAGAAGAACAAAGAGCTGAGGTTTAAGACCAAACGGGAGTTTCTGAAGGCATCTTCCTCCTCTCCCTACGCCAGGATGCCGAGCTACAGGTACCGGCCACGGTGCTCACGGTCCAGCTCACGGTCCACTGAGGCCTCCCCCTCCAGGGACGCATCCCCGGTGGGCCTGAAGATCACCGGGGCCATCCCCATGGGGGAGCTGTCCATGTACACACTGTCCAGGGAGCCCCTCAAGGTGACCACCGCCGCCAGCTACAGCCCCGACCAGGAGGCTGGCTTCCTGCAGGTACACGACTTCTTCCAGCAGGACCTGAAGGAAGGCTTCCATGTCAGCATGCTGAACCGGCGGACCACCCCCGTGTGAGCTGCCCTCCCTGCTCTCAGCTGTGGCCTCTCCCCAGAAAGGCTCTTTGTGTCACACAGGAGGGCATGTGATTCGTAAGACGACAGATGAACAGTGAACTGAAGCCAAATACAGCCCTCCCTGGTCTCCGAAGGTGTCATGGGCTGACTTTGCGCAAAGGAAGCACCAGGAGCCTGGACTCGGGGGTGCAGAAGAAGCTGAAGCTGATTTTGTCCCCAAAGAGGGTGTTTTGATGCCCCGGGGTTTCCGAAATCTCCCAGAAAGCCCAAGAGCTTTTCTGAGGCTGCATGGCCTTGACCATCTCGGGAAAACAAAATTGAGCCATTATCTCCTCTTGGAAACAAATCTTGCCAGAAGAATGGGATTTCAGAGCCTTCCCTCCCCGCCTGGGCGCTGGGCCACTGGAAGCCTCTGCCAGGCGCAAGGGGGCCTCTGGACTCTCGTCAGCTGCTTCTGAGCCTGAGGTTCCTGTGTCTTTGAGCCAGAAATGAGGACACTGAAGCTCGTTCCCTTCCTCTCCGTCTCTCCCTCTCTCTGGTACTCCGGCAGTGGCCATTGTTGGAAAATAGTCATCCTGAAGGGATATCCCTGTAGCCAGCTGGTGCTTCAGCCTCTGGGCTGTCCTGAGGCCAGTGTCCCTCCACCTGAGGAGACCGAGGCCTGTGGGATGAGTGTGAGGCCGAGGCCGAGGGCCATTGCTGGCTTTCCTCTCTGCCTCTGGAAGTTTCCGCGTCACTCAGAACGGGCCAGACAGACACACTGACGGGACCGGACTAGTCACAGGTCAGAGGAAAGTTGGCCTCGTGGCCTCTTGCTGTGTTGCTCCCCTTGGCCTGAGGGGCAGCTCTGGAGTGCCGAGGAAAGGTGGGGCAGTCCCTCCCTGACTGAACTTTGGCAACAGGAGCCTGAACTTCGGTGCAGGAAAGGGAAATCCAAGGGTTAACGGTGACCAGCAAACAATTAGAGAACAAATGTCCATTCCCTAGGTGGTTACAACTCATGATTCTTGCAGATAATGCCAGGCAAGCAAGTGGCACTCATTTCCTCTTCTTCAAAAGCAGCAGTAACACGTGCCCCAGCTTCTGTCGTGGTGAGTGACTCTGCCGCCGCCTCACAGGACGCAGGGGTGCAGCAGGATTTCTCTTCCCCACAAGAGGAAGGCATAGGCCCTTCGTTCAGAACTGAGGAAGCAGGCTTTGTGTTTTACGGTTTTTCCAGTCATTTTTCCCCTCCTGAAGCAAGCAAAGAGCGTGGCAGTGTGTCCAGGCTTGGAAGAAAAACTCGCTGGAACATGGAACTCACCCTCTTTTATATAAAACGTGCTTTCTAAAGAGAAATCGTTTCTTACTTTTTGAGACGTACTGATCCAATCCTGAACTGTGATCCCAGGAGCTGTCGTACTTCGGAGTGATGAGCAAATTCTTACCTCAGCCACCTGCTCGTGGAGCCGAGGGCAGACGCGGCTCCCTTTGGCCCGGTGACGACGTCTTCATCCATTTCACCCTCGTTTACCCCCAGGAGAGGACGTGTCCACACTTTGCCAACTGCCCCACGTGCCAGTGAGCCGAGAGTGAGGCGTGCCAGGACCCCTTTGTGCCTGCTTAGTCAGATCCTTGGCTCCCGTGGAGGCTGGCTCTGTGTGGCGTGTCCAAGCACACACAGCCATGGAAGCTGAGGCACCGGAGCTTGAGGGTTGCGCCCTCTGGAGGCCATCCGCCCCCCAGAGGCCATCCGCCCCCCCTTCCACCTCTACTGCCATGACACCATCTTGCCAGGCTGAAGGAAGGGGCCTGCCATTTAGCAAGGCCCCGGGACTTTTCTTCTGTTGTTTCCAAAAGCAAGACAGCGTTGCTGTTTTGCTTTGTCTATACACCCTGCCCCCCGCACCCGCTGCCCCGGAAGTTTCTATAATTCCATAGAGGAAGCTGTGTCCAATGAATCCTACCTCTTGCCCAGTCCAGGCAGAGAATGCAGGGCCCACTTTAGGGACCAAGAGGAGTGGAAGGAAGGGGAAGAAGAGCAGGGAACAGAACCACCGTAGATGCTCGGGCCTTCACAGCCTCCTCCCCACTGCCAGCCCGGTCTCTGGGGCCCTGGGCTCGGGTCTGCCCTTCCCGGTCCTCCCGCTGCATCTCAGACCTGGCGCCACCTGGGGATGTGTTGGCCTGTGCTCGCCTTCTCACCCTCATCCCGACCCGCCCCTGCCCGCCCCCGTGTGTTTTGCCACTTCAGCACCTGTGAATCCTGTATCTACTACTGGTTTGGGGTTGTTAGCTATGTCTTTTTTAATTAAATAAAATCATTTTTAAAATGTTCTCTTCTTGATGTGGGGCAGTGTGGGAAGAACCCCCCGCGAGTCTGTGAACATTTAGGGTGGATGATATCCCTGGATCTGCAAGGCACTGTGAAGCCCACAAGAGGGGACTGAGGCGTAGACTGTCTGGTCGAGACCAGCCTTTCTGGTTTTAAGCTGGGTTACTGGCTATAAGCCCGGTACCACCAGCCGGTGTTAGACTTCTTAGGCTCTCCTAGGCATGGGTGTGGGAATCTGGACAGCTGAGCAAGCCGGGCATGTCCTCAAACCTGCAGGTGGAGGCCAGACAGAGCCACAGCTATCAAGGCTCTGAGTTGCCACGAGGAGTTTCAAAGAAGTCCACTAACCGGCCTCTTTTCACCTCCAAATTCTGAAATGATTAAGAAATAGAGGATCCCAAGTACCAAAATGAGAGGTTCAGTGCTGGTAAAGCTAGATGGGAAGATGTGGCTTGGCCAGAGACCAAATGGACATCCTCCTGCTGTCATTGGGCCAAGCCACCCAATCTCAGGCAAGGCAGCCAGCCACCACTGCCCCTGGCAACAGGGAGAAGCAAGGTAGGGGAAGGAGAGAGGGAACAGAGTGTTGTAACCTGGGCAATGACTCGCATTACTGCACAGGTCCCAGCCAACATCTGCTGCAAACCACCACACCCTTGATAGCCCTTGTGGGACATCAATTTTCTCCTCCTTGGAGGTACAAAGAAGGATTACCAGTGCCCTCTTATAGTTCTGCCCACACTGAAGTCCAGGGGACCTTCACATTCAATTACATATTGCCTTTTCTTTCAGGACCGTGACCTTGAGTTTTCTTCCTTACATCCATGGGCTTTGCTGCTCTTCTGGAATGAGGGGGCACCAAGCTCTCGTGATTCCTTCAAGAGAACTTTGCACTCATGAATGCCTTTCCCACCTGGCCACAGCAAAGGGCACTGAACATGGAGCCTGAGGGTCCAGGGTTTCTGCATTCCTGCTGCCCTGGCTTTTAATCTTCATTGCTCCTACCTGAGACACACACTAGGGGAAGTTTATGTTCCCAGATGTGCTGAACTGCCAGGTCCTGGAGCGGGGGGGCCTCTCAGGCCTTTGCCTGGCCCCTGCAACTGATGCCCTGCCAGACTCCAGGATGATTGTTCCACCATCCTGGAGCCAGCGCTGCCTAGCGTTGTCACCTTGAGCCAGAACTTCTGAGTCTCCTATGTATTCTTAGCCCTAAAGAAACTTTGGCTCAGTACAAGATTCCCAGCCATCTCTGGTGGACTCCTGTGCCAGATTGCATTTAGTGACTTGGTACCACCTCCGATAGTCACATGGCCGAGTGTTTAGTTCAGCTAAAAACTCTGCCTCCATGGCTTACAGAGTTAGATCCACAAGAACTGACAAGAAATAGATGCCACTCAGAGCCCCCTCCAGCCCAGCAGGCCCTGCTAAGCCCACGTCTGTATCACTTGGAGTGTGTTTGCTACATAGCCAACCAGCCCCAGAACACAGAGTGGATTAGTACAGCAGAAGTTTACTTCTCACTTGTCGAAAGTCCACTCAGCTCTGCGGGGGCGAGGTGTGCTGCTCCACACAGTCACGCGGGCATTCAGAGGCCCATGCTGGGAGGCTCTGTCCCCTTTGGGAGGGCCTTGTTTGGGTCTTCCTCAGCACTGACACCCAGTGGGCAGATGGAAGAGGGAGAGCCTAGGTAATTGTGCTGGTGGAGGGTCTTGTGGGAGGCTTTCATGGACCAGGATGTGGTGCCCTCACCCTCTGTGCACATGCCATTGGCTAGAACTCAATCGTGGGGTCAGGGAAGGTGGGAAATATAGTCTCTCAGAGGGAAAGGAAAGCCGTTTGGGAAAGGCTGGCCACGCTCAGCCTTCGGGTCTACATCTTTTGGTGGTGCCCTCCTTTGCCTCACACCACCAAATGTTTGGAGTATGTCCACGTACAGTGATAGCCTTGTCTGGGACTGCATCAGCCCCTGCGTGACCTGAGCTCCTCTTTCCGTTCCAACGTGATGTCTAACCTCTCCTCTGCTCCACATGCCCCACCTGTAAAATGGGCCCATACAATTTTCTTCCCAGGTTGAAGGAGCAGGCTTGAGCTCAAGCCCTGACCCTAGCAAGAGCCAGGAGTTATTGACCATCGTGACCAGCAGGAACCTTAGCAATCACCTCATTTGATCTGCTCATGATAGAAGAAGAATAAAGCCCCAAGTGGAAGGGGGAAGATGAAGGAAGAATGAAAAGAAGAAAGTAATCTTTTAATAATTTTTGTGGCAGCTATGAAAGGGACATATCATTAGTCCAGGGATTTTCAAGGGGAGGCAATTTTGTACCTCGAGGAGATGTGTGCCAATGTCTGGAGAGAGATTTGGTCGTCATAACTTAAAAGGGAGGGTGCTGTTGGCACCCACTGGGTGGAGAATACTGCTAAATATTCTGTATCACTTCAAGCAGCCTCTGATCCATTCCCCCAGAG
The DNA here is from genome assembly GCF_000164805.1 of Carlito syrichta. NCBI lineage: Eukaryota > Metazoa > Chordata > Mammalia > Primates > Tarsiidae > Carlito > Carlito syrichta. Next base: position 128,282 of record NW_007227155.1, read on the forward strand.
TGGTCTGTTCCAAATGTCAACAATGCTGAGGCTGAGATGACTTGCACTAGCCTGATTCGACAACAAGGAAAACTAAGGCCCAGAAAGGATGAGGTCCCTTGTATAAGATCACGTAGGGATCACATAAGTGTTGGGAACTTGTCTAGACGGTATCAAAAACACACATTTGTGCATTTCCAGTATTTCCTTTCCTTGCAACACACCTAGATTTCTGCTGTGTTCCCTCTTCATTTTTGAACTGACAGTTTGGCAGTGGGACTCACACCAGACAGGAAGCCTGGCCCGGGCTGGCACAGGCACTCGTTGCTGCACGGGGTGCCACTCCTCCCACATCCCCAGGCTGCAGTGAGTAGGGGGAGTGCCAGCAAGGCGGAGACCAAAACCTGGCTCCTCCTCCACTCCCTGGGGGGCAGAGCTGGGCCCATCCTGGCCTCTAAGAGCCCCGTTTCCTCCTTGGTCGAATGCTGAAGGCTGCAGCTCGCAGCCGGGGTGGTTGGGAGAATGAACCAAACCTGAAACAAGGAAACTTTCACAGAGACCCCAGCTCAACAAAGGAGATTAGCGTGAGTATTCAAGAGTGTTTGCTGACAAAAAAACACTCGAGGAGTTCCCCAGAGTGGCTGTGGTAGAACAGCCTTCGGAGGCAGTGCGCTGAGCCAGGGCCAGAGGGTGCCTGGCCCACTGTACGTTGCTCTGGGAGAAACCTGCCATCTGATCACGTGGCTTCCACTCGGAGTGGCCCCGGTGCCAGCTCATTCATTTCTACCGTCAGTATCTGTTGAGTGGTGGTGGCCAGGGCACCACGTCAGGGTAGCATGGCTGCTGCTGTCTTCCCAGGTGCTGGTGAGCTTTAAGCCTTATGGGGGCATTCTCGGTTCCATGAAGGTGATGTGGCCTTCGAGAGCCCCGTCCTGACTGGCTCCCAGGTTCCCCAGGAGCTGCATTAGGAAAGGTCCTGTGCTGGGTCCCTAATGTGGAGCCACAGGAGCTGATACCAAGGAATCCTGGGAGAAGATGGGGGTGCAGGGATGCGGGGAAGGGAGGGTGGCAGGCCTCCCTGCAGTGAGCTCCAGCCAGCCCCATGCCTTCAGCTCCCTCCGCTGAACCCAGTATAGGGAGAGCACCCTTGTCTGCCTAACCCTAGAGAGGAGTGTTGGGTGGGAGAGAGGGCTGCTCGGGTGCCTTGGAATCCAGAGGGGAAGATGGGTCAGATGCACCGAGGCAGATATTTTTAAACTTGCAACTTTCAACAAAAGTGCTGGTACGGTCTCAGAAACAGAAGTCTGCAGTACAGAAGGGTGACCAACCCACATTCTTGTGCTTAGAGCTGCAGGAAGGGGCCTGTGGAAGGACCTACTTTCTGACTTCTGTCCCCTGAAAGGAACATTTTAACTGCCATGAGACATCCAGAACCCACAAATTAAATTGCAACTGCTAGATCCCTTTTAAAAAATACCTATGCTTTCCAAATTCTAAGATGAATGCATTTTGCCTGAAAACATCCAAAAAATGCAGAGAAGTAAAAGAAGGAAACAATATCAGCCCAAATCACACTATCTAAGATACAAACACGGCTAGCATTTCAGCCCACCCGAATTGTGGGGGGTATGGCTTAATACCTTGGCTTTGTTCACAGGACTGTCATCATGAGACTCCTTCTACTTCTTTGAATAGTCCTCAAGAGCACAGTTTTTAATGGCTCTGCCAAGCAGAAGTGACACCATTTACTGAGACAGTGTCCTGTTGCTGGACACAGTTCATTCATGTTCCACATCTTTGTTTTTGAGTTGGAGTCTCACTCTGTCACCCAGACTGGAGTGCAGTGGCCGCTCTTGGCCACTGCAGCCTCGCCTGCTGGGCTCCGGTGATCCTTCTGCCTCAGTCTTCCAAGTAGCCAGAATTATAGGCATGCACTACCACGCCTGGCTGATTTTTTGATTTATTGTAGAGATGAGGTCTCGCTGCCCAGGCGGGTCTCGAACCTGCGAGCTCAGGCAATCCTCTCACCTCAGCCTCCCAAAGGCGCGGGATTACGGGCTGAGCCATCGAGCCCGGCTCATGTTCCACATCTTAAATGGCATCTGAAAGGGGCCAAAGTGCAGGGACACTTATGATGCTGATGGTTAAGATATAATGATTTCTCACTAGGAGCTTCTGGCCTATGCGCTGATGCATATCAGGCCTCCTTGTCTATTCCAAGCCCAGCCAGGAGCTTGTTCATGTGCATACTCTGAGTGTCTGGGCTGCGGGGTGGCAGCCCCAGCCTCCACCTCCCCCACTCCCCGGCTAGCAGCTAGTCAGCAGCTTCACACTGCCTTCCTCTTAGAAGGCATAGATTACTTCATTCCACCAGACCACACACTTAGCCATCCTCAATCACCCACCATGGAAGTCCTTTTACTCAGTGTATCAGTTAGTAGGGCTGTATAACAAATTACCCCTGGCCTTAGTAGCATTGATCAGCAAATATACTCAAGAATTCTTGTCTCTACTTGACAGAGACAAGCCCAGGATGTTTTTTCTCTGCTCTGTGGTCTGGGAACTCCTCCATGGCTGGGGGCTGAAATCAGCTGGGGGCTCATTAACTCATATGTCTGGCGGTGGCTGCCGGGCCCTGCCCAAGACCTTGGTTGCGTTTTCAGCCTGAATGCCTACTCACAGCCTCTCTGTGTGGCCTGAGCTTCCTTAGAGCTTTGTGGTTGGGCCCAAGGGTGAGTGTCTCAAGAGCCAAGGAGAAAGGTGGAAGTCTTCGAAGTCACATAGCATCACTTTCACTGTACGGGAAGGGTTAGGATAGTCAAAAGCCTGCTTGGATCAAGGGGAGAGGAAATGGACTCCACATCTTGGCAGGGAGTGAAAAGATTCTGGAAGAATATGTGGAAGCAGAAATACTGCTACATCAGTTCTTATCATCAGTCGTCCTCATCTCTCCATGGCCTCACTGGTCTAGACTTCTTCTCTACCCAGCGGCCCTCTCTTCCAGCCTCCATCTCCACTGCACCCTCTGGAGGGCCTCGCATCTCAGGTCTCTTCACTGAGGTCTTCCTCCCACTCCTGGACAAAAAAACCTTTGTCCTCACCAAAGACACTGCTTCCCCTGTGCCCTCCCTGGTGAAAGCTGCCTGTTCTTCTGCAGGGTTTCCCTGCCCAGGTTCCCAGTATAGCGCTCCTGGAGGCCCAGCCACAGACTCAGTCCCAGAGGTGCACTGATGGGAAGGGAGAGAGCATCTGAGGGTCCTTAGACTCCAGGAATGGGCTCGGGAAGACACAGCTGAAACAGGTAATTTTAAACGCTTAGCTTCCAACACAGCTGCTGCTACAACCTCAGGAATGGAAGTCAGTGATAAGAAATGGTTGTGAGCTTGTGCCTTTCAACTTGGAGTTGCAGGCAAGGGGAGCTGGAACTGGGGGAACGCTGACACTTCCAAACCATCACTCCTCCACCCTCCTGGAGAAAAAAAATGCGTATGAAAGCCTGGCTTGACTACCTGAACACTTTCTCATCACTGCGCCAGCTCTTTCCTGGTTGCTCCCTCACGCTCATCAAAGACTTTCTCTGTGCCCTAAGTTACTGCCACTGCCACATCAGTGTCCATGGATACAACCATTCTGATTTCCTGGCCACACAGTTCTTTGGCCTTCTCACCTCCTTTTACCTTTGCTGCCTAAACCTTGTCATCACCCCTAACTGTGCGCCCCTGTAATCTTCAGGACCATTCTCTTCCTCTCGGGCAACAGCTCAGTGCTCCCAGTTCCTCCATACCCTCCCAACCACAGCACCTGTTCTTCAACCTCACCCACTCTCTGGATCTTGACTTCTCCACTTTTGTCCAGCATGGCAGTCCTTCCTGGTTGCAGGGCCATCCTGACTCATCTAGACCACGGTGAGTTCTCACTTAACCTCATCTTTGCCAATACCCTCAGTTTTCTTGGGCTCTTTTTCTCCTAACATTTCCCTCCTAAAAGATTCTCAACCCTCTTTCAGCCTCGCCTTTAATTTTCTCCACCCTTGCACCTGGGCTGCACAGGTAATGCCAGAGAAAATCAAGTGATCTTTAAGTCAGTACCTGTGGGCGGCAGTAGGATGGGGCCTGATATATCTGCATCCTAATCCCTGGAACCTGTGACTATGTTACCTTACCTGGCAAAAGTCTTTGAAGTTGTGATTAAGGAATCTTGAGATGCGCAGATTATTCTGTATTATCTGGGCAGGCCCAGCGTAACCACGAGGGTTCTGCTAAGGGGAAGAGGGAGCAGGAAGTTCTGAGAAGGAGCTGTGACAACTGCAGCAGAAGTCAGAGTGATAGGACTGCTGGCTTGGAGGAGGGAAGAGGCCGAGAGCCAAGGAACGTGGGCATCCTCCAGAGGATGGGAAATGCGGGAATGGACTTTCCCCTGGAGCTTCCAGAAGGAACATTGCCCTGCCAACACTATGATGGCAGCTCAACAGGACTTCTGGCCGCCATAGCTATCAGTCAATAAACGTGTACTGTTTAAGCCACTAGATTTGTGGTGATTTGTTCAACAGCAATAGCCAACAGATACGGTGCCTGTGTAGGTGCACGGGCTGGTGCCACACTACTCCTGGTCATCACCCTCAGTACCCTTCTCAGTGACATCCCAGTCTCTGTAACTGCTGCTTCAGACTCTCCCTACATCCTTGGACCCCTGCATCCCCTCAGCTTCATCTCTTACTCCCGGCCTTTGGCCCTACCTCTTAGGTCACCAAGAAGACAGAAGTCTTTACAAGGTAACTCCCTGCCTGTCTGCCACCTGCAGGCAAACTTGCCTATGGCTCTTCTCTTGCTCGGTTCTTCCTATCCTGGTGGGAGAGGCAGTCCCCCTCTTCCTGTCCAATGCTGGCCCTTCCATTTGCAGTCTCCCCTGACCCTTGCTCAAGCATAGAAGCATGTTCAAATCATTTATGTATTAAAACAGCCGATAAAAAACCTTCCTAACCCTTCTCCCTTCTACTCTAGACATTTCACAAACACGTTCTACACTTGCTGTCTGCCCTTCTTTGTCTCCCATTTCACACTTCAATTTCCTGCAGTCTGCCTTAATTGATTACCTGCCAGCTGTTAAAACCAATGGACACTGTTCCGTTTTGAGCACCTGACATTCCTGGCTGTTCTTGCCTCTCGGGATGGGGCGTCCTCTGCTCTCCTCATTTTCCCTGCCTTTTCCTTCGCTTCTCCTCTGTGGGCTTTGCTTCCCTTCTCTACCCCTCAACTCCTAGCCCACGGAAGCCCGGAATTCCACTCTTGGTGCTCCTCTTCTCTTTACCTATTCTCTCCCCTTGAGCAACCTCATTCTTTCTCACTACTGCAACTACCACCATGAGGATGACGACCTCTAAGTCCACATTCTAACTTAGATGCTTCCTCAAGCTCTAGACTCTTCTCAGGTGTGCAGCTGACTTCCCTTATCTCCCAGAATTTGCTCTCGCTGCATTCATGGCAACAGAAAACCTCAGTTTGTTATGTGGCCTCCTAGATCTTCTCTAAGGGCATGGTCATAGGCGTAAGTTCTTGCTGATTCAAGTGCTTTGTACTACTTGTGTGCCTACTGCTTATAAGGAAACTGACTTGAATTCCCATTCTTTCCCCCTGCTTGTGGCCTGAGCCTACCATGCAGTGACCCAGCTTTGGCCTTAGACGCGAGGGCAACACCTTACAGCATGGTGATGTGGCAGGATGGAAAGTACCCAGGTCCATGACTGGCTGGATGGCGACAGTAACCTGCCAGCTGGACCACCCGGACTGTGATTGAAAGGGAAGCGTGCTTCTGTCTAGTGAAACCACTGCCTTTGGAGGGCTCTGTGATAGCAGTGGAGGCTACATCTAAGGAACACAGGGCCCGAACTTGAAGCCGTCTCCTTGAAATTCAGTCTTTCTCCTCCAGCAGGGCTCATCTTTGTCAGCAGCATCCCTACTGTCTATCCAGGCCTCCAATTCTGACATCGCAGTTCCTTATTTCCACATTTAGTTTCTCACCAAATCCCCTCGGGTCTTTTGCCTGTGGATGCTTCCAATGCAGCCCTTCCTGCCTTAGCTCCCACTGCCATCTCTGCTTTCATTCAGGCACCTGGTCAATGCAGCGGCCTCTTGTTACTTCGGTCTTGCCCCCTTCGATGAATTACTCTGCTCCTGACCCAGGTAGATGTGGAAGCATCAATGCCTTGCGCAAAGTCCTCCAGCAGCTCCATCACCCTAAGGACAGCGGCACGCTTTCTGGTGTGGCGGACTGGGCCCTGTCTGCAAGGTCCCTGCTTGCCTCCCCAGCTCTTCCTTCCCCTCCTTCTCCCTTGCGCCTGCCCACACCTAGCCATGGACGCAATTTGTGAAGAGTCTGGACTCCTTCCCTCCCATAGCCTCCATGCCTGCTCTCCCCTGCCAGCCAGTCTTTGCTCTCTCTATCCTAAGCCCACACATCCTCCGTTTCACCCGTGAGGTCTTCTGACCTACTCTCTCCAGCACTGCCATTCTTACCCTAGTGTGTTGGGAGTCCCAAGGCGACTCTTAAGCAGTCTTAATGATTCACTAGGAGGACTCCCGGAACTCTGAAAATCTGCTATACTCACAGCTGCAGTTTACTACAGTGAACGAAAACAGATTAAAATGAGCAAAGGAAAAGGGTGCACAGGACAGAGTCCAAGGGAGACCAGTCATGAGCTTTTAGTCATCTCTCCCAATGGAGTTGATCAGACAGAGCTTAATTCTTCCCATGACAATGTGTGACAATATGCACAAAGTATTGCCAACCAGGGAAGTTCATCTGAGGTGAGATTTCATGTTCATGTTTCTTAAATTGAGGGCCAGTCACTCTGTGCCCATGTGACTGACCTTAGTTACTAAGTATTCGGTTCACCATTTCAGAAGTCAGACTATCTAATATGGTCCAGGGCCCTCTTCATAAATCACATTGTTGGCATAAACTAACTGGTGTGGCTCAAGATTCCAGCTATGCAAAAGCACTTTTATCAGGTAGGATATTCCAAGGGCTTGGAGATTATCTCTCAGGGGCCAGTTGAACTCTAGTTATTTCTTTGGAATGTGTAGGATTTGGACATCCCAGGCCTGCAGTTAACTTTATCATAAAGTTAGCCAGTGTCTCCAGCATGCCCTCTGCTGTCCATCACAGCGAATTCTCACTGATTGTTTATATCCAACTCTCCCAGCAGACTGTGGGCTCCTCATGGACAGACCATGTCTTACTCATGTAATAGCGCCAAGGTGATCAGCAGATGTTGGATGAATGAAAGAGTGACGAGAACAGCCACAAAATAATATTCCCCTAGCTCCACCACTACTCATTCTGCAGGAACCACTGTCATATCAGATTCCTCCAAAGTCATTCCCATAGTGACAGAAACGAGGAGGATAGTCAACAGAGATTTCTGTGTGCTTGTCAAACTACAATTCTCTTGGTAAGGGATAATCACTATTATCTTCTTGTTCTGGCCTGCTCAATGACAAGATGTCTCCTGTTTTAGGCCAGGCCTTGGGCACCAACACGAGTGGACACCTTGCCCCCCCAATCTTACAATGTAACATACATCACAGTCTCCACGTATGGCTCTCACATACATTATTGTATTCTCACTATAACCCCACAAGGTAGATAAAACTCCTTTGCTCTGCGAGCAGGAAAACAGTCTTAGAAAGGTGAATCATTTCTCACAAGGCACATAGTCAACTGCAAAGTGAGATTCTGGGTCATGGCTGTCTTTTCCAGAACGTATGTGCACTTTCCCTAACGGCTACATGCTCCAAACATCTGTTATCCAGGGTGCTGACATGAAGTTGCCACATCCTAGGCACCTCCTGTATACTGATGACCTCATCTCTTTCTTTAAATCCCTCGTTTTTAGTTTGGCCTTGCCCTAAAGAAATAATGATAACGAAAGTGTGGTTTTGATCATTCTGACCCACACTGAAAGAAGCACGAAAGTCTGAAAGAATGCCCACGCTTGTGCAGCACATGCTCCTCCTACAGGTGCCAGGCATGCTCTGAGAACTCCGCCCTGAGTGCAGATGTCTGCAGAGGCAGATGCAGCGTGCAAGCATCAGCAGCCATGTGCTGGGGCTCGTGTCCTGCCCAGAGCTCCACTCCACGCCTCCCCACTCAGGTGAGTTCTATCCCAAGAGGCCCTGCTGACGGTCTTGGGTGCTAGGACCCAAGTGCTAGGATGGTCTCGGCCGTCTCAACCATCTGTGGACTTCTCAAGGACAGGGAGTGCATCTTCCTCTGCTCAGTGGGGCAGGAGGTCAGGCGTGAGCCTAACCCACACCCGGCTGAGCCATGACCCTGGCTGGCCTGTGTGTTCTGGGGACTTCAGGAGTGTCCTGGGCACACAGGGAGGGAGATGCTCCCTGGGATCAGAGCAGTCAGAAGAGGCTTCCAGGAAATGTGGAGCCTGGGAGAGCAGAGTGAACCGGAGGGAATGGGAGTGGTGTTGAAACACCTGGATGTTTTCAAACATTCTCAGATAAGGCCATCTTGGGGCATGCGTGAGTCTCAGCACCTGGAAAACAAAACTGGACAGGAGATTCCCCCTTCCATTCAGATTTTCCACAACATTGAAATCTCACACCATTTTGTACTCTGCCAGATCAAGTCCTGGGATTTATCAAATGCGTGAGGACAGCTCTCAGTCTCTTCTTATAATCCAGGCATTCATCCACACCCTCATCTAAACCTAATAAAGGCCCTGTCTCCAAAGACTGCCACACTGGGGGTCAGGGCTTCTACATACAAATTCGAGGGAAACACAACTCAGCCTGTAGCCCCTACCATGGGCTAAGCTGGTCAAATGAACTGACTCCAGTACGTAAACCAGCTCTCTGGACAGGCCTGTTGCTCTCATCTTACAGATAAGGAAAGGGCAGCTTAGAGAGGCTGATGACTTACTTGAGGCCACACGGCTGGAGACCAGCAGGGCAGGGACTGCTCCTGAGACAGCTGACTCCTTCACCAGCTGGCTCCTTCACCAGCGAGCTTGCTTACCCCCACCCCCCACACGCTGCCTCCCTATCATGCTGTCTGTCCTGATGCCCTCGGAAGATGGGCCCCGCCAGGTCCTTGGGGAGCCAGAAAGGGAGCTGGCAGTGCCTCTGTGAGTAGAATAGTTGTGTTTGAAGGAGTTTTTAGTAAACAGGAAAGAGAAGGTAGACTTCCCTACAATCCCTGAAGGTGCTGGCCTAGTGGTGCGATCTACAAAAAGACAACATCAAAAGGAAGAGGCCATGGGTTTTTGATGCTTTCACTTCGCTGGGATGGAGGACTTGGGACCCCTGTGTGGGGCACAGACCTGCCGCTATGAGGGAAAGTGGAGCGGAAGTTGCTAAGTCCCTGCCCCACCGAGGCCTGGCTTCTTTGGTGGGCTCGAAATGTCATCATGGCTGGCACTGGGTGTGTCCTGCAGGCTGGCCCTGCTGAGGGAGCTTCCAAGACCTTTAGAGACTCTTGGCACTGGAGAGCTTAGGGTGCCCACCCTTGCCACACCAGGAAATCCGAATACATTTGCGTTTCTTGAAGTGACACCACATTTACTTGTGATGCTAAAATGACATAACTTCTTTCTAGATATTCTGTCTGAAAATACTGCCTCCCTGGTTGTCGCTTTTCGTGGGTGACTGGTACTCAGTAGGTCTGTCTTGGGCTGCCCATGACCCTGAGAGCCACAGGTGCCAGGCTCCTGAAGCTGGGCCCATGCAAGTGGCACGAGGGGCCTAGAGGCTGTGGCCAGGTCCCAGCTCCTGGGAGTTCCTGTGAAGATGGCCCACCACTTGGAGATGATCGCTCTCTGAGCTGAAGCCGGAGCAGTGGCAGGTGTCAGCCAGTTGGTTGTGATGAATTATTGCTCCCTGGGAGCCTGGTGGGGGGGGGCAGGGAGGCAAGGAGAGAAGCTCTCTGGAGAGCAATCTGGATGAGGAGGCTGGTTTTGTAAAGACGAAAGTCCTACTGGAACTGCAATAGCCACAAGCCTGTGGCTGGAGGTGCAAGGCCTCAGCTCAGCTCTAGTGCTGTCCGTCAGGGAGTCTCGGTTTGTCACATGTTCTCTGGGCTGCAGATTCTTCATCGCCCCCAACAGATATTGAAGGTTCCTCCCAGCTCCAACCGTCAGTTAAGAGCTTGGGCTCTGGGTCCTGGAGCCTGGCTTCATCATTACTTACTGTGTGACCTTGGACAAGCTACTTCATGTCACTGAACCTCCATGGTCTTATCTGTGAAATGGGAGTAATAGTTGTAACCACGTCATGGATTGGTGCAAAGATTAACCGCGATGATGTGTGAAGGCTTAGCAGAGTGCCTGACAGAGAGTTAGCACTCACCAAAGATGGGCATTATTCCTGTTGTTACTATTGACAATCTGGGATCGCAGAACTGTTGCTTGAATGTTTCTCTTTGCTTGGCTAGAGGCTTTCTGTCAATGGAGTTAACTTGAGGCCAGGATTTTGAAGCTCATGGCACTGCCCAGCTCAGGGGCCTGTTCGTGGTCATGGCTCAGTCGCTTGGCTACACCCACAAGGGTTGCCTGGTGAGCAGAGAAAGAAAAGCTGGCACAACCCAGGCGGGATGTAGGAGCCAGTGCCTCGCATACCAGCCTGGGGGCGGGTGGGCAGGACCCTCGGAGGGTGGTCCTAAACTTTCACGTGCTTTCTGCTTTGCCTGTGTGCCATTCGCTTCCTAATTGTCACTGGTAAATTGGCCTCCTTGTTCTTTTTTCGTATGCACTTGTTTTTTTCAATGAAAACACCACTGCTTTAAAAGAAGGCAGAACTAAAGCCATACAAGGAAAGCAGCAGCCAAGCCTAACTGGGTTCTTCGTCTTCTTCAGGACTTTCTCTCTTCATTTCAAAGGGCGGTCTGTGAGCATTAAAGGCAGTTACCCTGAAGGGGACTTTTCTTTGGCACCGCGTTCCAGAGATGGAGAGAGAATTGAAGAGGGAGTGATGTTCTCATGGACCTGGTCTCAGAGTTGGAGAGGGCTAAGCCTGAGAGCTGCCTAAGCTCTTCCTGCAGTTCTGGGGATACAGTGGGGCTTGCCTGAGGATGGGCTCCAGAGGCCCTGGGTGGGGGCCCTGGCTGGCCCCAGCCAGGGTCCTGGGTCCCTCATACTCCCAGGGTCAGGACCTACTTGCCCTCTGCACCCTGATGGCCAGCCAGCATGAGACCAGGAAGGCTGTGTTGCCTGCATCTCCGGGAGTTTCTGCCTTCCGCCCGGAACAGGCAGGTCCCCACACACCCGGTGACCTTGCTGCCTGCCCCTCCAGCTCCCCAACTCAGGGGCCTGAGCCACCACCCCACAGAACTCCCAAGTCACCACCTAGAGTCTGAGTCTTCTCTCCTTGCCCCACCCTGGAGTATTTCTGGCTGCAAAGGGGGAAGAAAGCCCTGAAACATGAGCACACGCCATCTCGGTGACACGCCTGGAGACGAGCATTAATAGAAGCCTCCCTCAGGCCCCTGACACGTCTGGGCAGCTGCTCGGCCCATCCAGCGTCCCTCGCTCCCAAGACCAGCCCACTCTGGCCCAGGAGGGCACACTAAACTTAGCTTTTACTCTCGGCCCGGTGACCGGTCACCTCCCCGGCCCAGCTGCCACCTGCACCCGGAGACGCTGCCGCCGGACCCTGCCCAGAGCTCTAACTCCTCGGTGACCACCATGTCCCAGACCAAAACGCTGAAGGTCCGCATGACCCTCTTCTGCATCCTGGCCGGCATCGTGCTGGCCATGGCCGCTGTGGTGACTGACCACTGGGCTGTGCTGAGCCCCCACATGGAGCACCATAACACCACCTGCGAGGCGGCCCACTTTGGCCTCTGGAGGATTTGCACCAAGCGCATTCCCATGGACGACAGCAAGAGCTGCGGACCCATCACCCTGCCTGGGGGTAACGTATTCACTCTCGGCCCCCTCACCTCCTGACCTTCCCAGTCCCCAGAAGAGTTTCTGTGAGAAAGGTTTCTCTGCCTCAGAACAGGGTGGCCGCCCAGCCCTTCCAGCCGGGGAAGGAGAGCTGGATTGCATGCAGTGGTTCTGGTGGCTGGAGCCAGACTTTAAGATGAGGCATTTGTCCTCAGCTATTTCTGTCTTGCTGAGGCTTGGGGCTTTGCACCCAGAGCAGAGAGCTGGACAGGTAGGACGAACGGCTCAAGAAAGAAACTGGCTCCGCCAGACCAGGGATTTGTGGGACCAGGGCCTGGAGTGACCACAGGGGCTGCAAGTCCATGAAGCAGGATGCGGCTATAGGTGCCCCCTGCACTACTGTCAGGCCTTCAGTCCTCTGCATGCCCTCCCTGAGCTCAAACCCCTTCAGAGCATTTCCACACACTGCGATTTGCATGCATCCCTTGATTTCCTGCCATGTGACTGAGCCACACACAGAAGGTAAGCTCTTTGTCCAAAGGACCCGCTGTCAGTGTGACTTCATCCTGTGAACGCAGAGGCCTCTGGATTCATAGTGAACAGAGCATGTGTTAGAGAAAAGAGTGCCGAGCGGAGAATGGGAGGCCTGGGCTCCAGTCACCCACTGCCACCACCCCCTACACGGCATTCGGGGGAACAAAGCCTAGCCCAGTCTCTGCTCTCCCCTCTACAAAATATGAGAGTCAGGTTTAGAGACATAAAATCCCTTCCAGGGTGTGCAGATGTCCCTCCAAGGTGGCAGCGGACTAAGGTGAGTGTGATCTCTTGCCTGATTTTCAGAATTATTTCCTCTTTCATCGCACTTGATGTTCTTTGAAACTTGTTCTTCAGGGCCACCAGTGCTGAGTCTTCTTCAGAGCCCTTGCAGCCTGTTTATGGGACAGGGAGCCCCAACCCCATCTTCATCTCTCTGCTTCCTCAACCTTCTCCCCTGCTTGCTCCAGGGAACTTGCCTTTGCTTGCCACCCCCACCCCAACCCTGGGAACCCCGAAGAGTCGTAAATACCCAGCTGTCATAGAAGCACAGAGTCCTGGGGCTGAGGCTTTGACAGGCATGGGCATGTGCTTGCAAGGTATCACATAACCCAGATGCCCATGCCCCCTCAGCCACTGCTGAGCACACCCATAAACAGATGCATCATGCAACCAACTCCCCTGGGCAGAGCAGGGCAGGGCAGGGCAGGGCAAGACAGGCAGCTTCTCCAGGACCCACACGTGGGAATGGTCCTGTCCACCAGTCCCTAGGAATAGTCTGCCTTTTAAAGTAAGAGCAGAGGAGTAGGGAGTGAGTCCACACAGGGAAGAGGAAGAGACAGGCTGATGAGAGGTGATGGCCAGCTGCAGAGCACCAGCAGACATTGCTTGGTCTTGATCCTGACCTGAATCTCTCTTTGCCTTCATGCCCTAGTCCAGTCATGAATCAGACCTCCTGCATTTGAGGCACTGAGAACTACCTCCCCCCAATAATCTTTCAAAGCATGGTTCTGTCTTTTTTCTCCGGCAAATAGATGTCTTTCTCCTTTTCCACCTGTCCTTTTTGGGCTCTCTGGAACCACTCTTTTTTGGAGGGGGGATGAGGGTTCATACATGTTCTCTTATTTATTAGTAACAACAACAACAGCAGCAGATAAGAATGGTACATAAATGTAGCACTAAGTACCAAACATTGTTGTGAGTGCTTTACATATGATGGGGACCCCCCCAAAATTGGATTTTACTTATAAAAAATTGTGTGTTTATTCTTCCATGTGTAAACTTCAGTCACCTTTTGAGCCCACCCAGCGACGAGCAATCGTTTAGCTGGGCTCAGTGGCTCAGCCTGTAATCCCGTGCTTTGGGAGACTGAGGTGAGTGGATTGCCTGAGCCCGTGGGTTCAAGACC